>NW_010555436.1:0-18278 GCF_000687285.1 Phaethon lepturus | reverse complement strand
TAAGGGGGAGTGCCGGGGCGGCGGGGGCTCTCTGTGCTGCTGGGGGCCTTGGCTTTCACTCATTCGGGCCGGGCGCAGCAATGGATTTTTGGCGAGGGGATGCCCGGTTGCCCGAAATCAAGGAGATTTCTCTGCTTGAAAGCTGCTCCGAAGCTCTGCCCGGGGTCGGCTTTTTGCCAAGGCACCGGTGAAGGGGCTCGGCCGCAGGTCCAGGAGCAGTCCCGCTCTCTACCGCTCTGCTAGGCCAGACCTAAAATCCATGTGAGGATCTGGAGAACGGATCACCCAAGGCGGGCAACGAGCACTGGGCAGCGGAGAAGAAAGGAGGGAAAATAGCCAGCCCCTTTGTGTTGGGAGACGTCGCTTAGCGAAGGTTTGTATACGCCACCTCTGCCGCGTGCATCCGGCGCTGGGGCCGTCACCTATTTGATTTCGCTCCCGCGCATCAGCCAACGCAAAGCAACCGTGCTGCCGCTGGCAGAAAACACTAGTTATTCAAGAAGCCCGTAAAAGTCTCTTTTTAAGTAGGCACCAAGGTGTCCAGAAGAAAGGTCCACAAGATGTCCATTAGAGCTTCCATCCAGGTGTCCACAAGAAACTGTCATCTGCTCGACGACTGATGGATTTTCACGCGCCGGGTTTCCACTTCGCTACCTCATACGTAGAGCAACATGCACTAGACTTTGAGGCAGCGCAAGAGTACGAACGTTGTCCATCTGACAACGGATGCTCTTCCCGTTGGCGTTGAAACCCGCTCGCTGCAATTAGAAAGGCCCGAAGGGTTTTCGGTAACCTTAAGCCAGGACGTGCTCTGTAAAGAAAGCAGCAGTGCTATAAAGGTTGCCATTCCTCAGGGCCTTTGCTGCTGCTCTTGGAGTGTAACACACATTAACATTAACGGCCGTTTAATACGCATACGAGCTACAGAAAAAGCCTGCGTAGAAGTTGGGCGTGCTGCAGTAATGGGTTGTGAGGCCTCTTTTACGTAGTCAATACCTTAAGGTTTTATTCTTACGAATTGGAGCAGGAAACCCGACGGCTGGAACCAAAGAGCGGAGACGGGCTGCTGCTGGCCTCAGCCTGAGCAGGGTTGGCAAAATGGGACTGTACTCACGGGGGTGAGGCTGGGCTCGTGGTGGACCACGGTGGTGCCAGCAGGTGTGTACTTGTGCTAGGGCTCGCTGGCACACAACGGGGCTGTCCGCGGTCAGGTCCTGTCCACGGCTTCTTGCACGGTCTCTTTGCAAGGCTGTAGGAACGTCTTCGCAAGAGCTTGTGCCATGAAATCTGCTCACGTTACACCGCTGTGATTTAGAAGGGCAAAGGGCAAAAGCTGCTGAGGGACTGATATTTAAGACCAGAAATTTCATGTAACCAAGGAGTGCAGAAGCAACGTTAGGGAAGGAAGGTGGGACAAGACGGGGAGCATGTTACTGCAGGGCTATGTAGTCCCCATGTTTGATCACAAGAAATACAGAAGCGAGGTTTCCTTAGGGGCAAGTGAGCAAGGCAGGACACCTGCACAGGGGAGCTGCCCTGGGTGGCTCTGGCAGTCATGCTCAGCGTGAGACGAGGGCAAATGCAGCCCTCAGACGTGCCAGGCCAGCCACGAGGCGTGGGGCAAATAAGGCAGCCCTGCCAGCCCAGACAACTTCACCACCAAGTGCCATCGCGTTGCCACTGCCCTGTGCTTTGGAGAATATGCTTTTTAAATGGTGTTCCATCATCCTTGAGTCTTGGGTTTGGCTGTGGCAGAAGCATCAGTGGTGGGCAGGCGCAGTCCCAAGTGCCAGCTAGGCAGCAGGTCCTGGCTTCCCAGGCAGGCAGGGGGTAGCCCACGGATGGGCTGGTGACTATCTGCTGTCTGCAGGTAACCCCAAGGCAGAGGGACCAGAGCCCGAAACTGGGGGTGTCCATGAACCAACGCATCAGAGACCGTACAAGAGCAGTGCGTTAGCACCAGTGCCTCCGTGGCTCCAAACCCAGCAGCACTCAACTTCTCAGGACCAAGTGCTTTACCAGCAATCAGCAGTAGCAATGACCAGACCAAATCCTGCCCAAAAGACATTTACGTCTGGTAAGAAATGGAGAAGATAATACCCTAGAATATGCAGAGCCAGGACACACAAGGTATCCGGGAACTGATCACAAACAGTTACCTTAAAGAACCAACACAAACCCTAGGAGAAATTGCTAAAATGTTGTATTATTGTTGTAACTCCTGCTTTTCTTGCAGAAATATTTGTCTCCTACACTGTCAGGGTGAAGGCTTAAGCACGGGCTTCCCGAAGCCCTCCAGCTCCTTAGCCTGCATGTGAGTATGAGCCATCACATCTTTCTTTGGGGGTGGCATCTGTGAACAATAAACGTTTTTGTTGCATCCCTTTCCAGTCATTGAACCAAGGCTGGGACCAATGGTTTGAACGGCTGTTGGTGATAATGCCCAAGGCCAGTTTTGTGCAGATCCAACCTTGGTTCCCTGCAGTTCCTTTCATTGCCCCCCAGTCAGGATATCCTGATGGCATAATTTAGCAAAACTTCCTCAGGTTTGAATTTGGGTGAGCAAGTTCCTTGCACGGTTACTGTAGCGCAGAGTCGTTTTTTATTGCCTTCGAGACCCAAATCTCCGTTTAGGGACAGAAATGCATCCGGGTTTAATTTTTTTCCTAGATACAGCAGAAATGTGTTCCTCAAAAAAATGTTTGGGTTTGCTTTGTCTGATCTGCCAATCACTGATGATGTCACATGATTTTTGTCAGTTTTCCTTAGGCTGCTTTACCCAGGTAAAACTGTTCCAGTTTTTATATATTTTCTGCTGAGACCTAGACTGAGTTTTCCCATCACTTCGCCTCCTCTCGCTGCACTTCCTTGAAAGAGAAATGGACAAGATCAGAGAAACCTCGTCTTTTCGCACGAGACAGGTCACGGCAGATGTGGGTTTTGCTCAGGGAGGTGGCAGTCACACTGCTGAGCTCACTGGAAATTTTCTTATCATTTCAGAACTTCCTCCAGAAAGTCCCAGGTGGTGGTGAAGTGTCACAGATTGTCTAAGGAACTGGTAGTTAGGCTGATACAGAGAAGCGTGAAGGGTAAGAAATATTTGGCTGCTGTTTAGCCTGAATTTCTCTGGATTTAAAATTATTCTGAAGGTCCAGATTTTCTGGGGTTTTTGGCATCGCTCCATGGAAAACCAGGCCCTCAACTCCCAAACTTCAGCATGAAAAAATTGTACTGACAAAACAACTGCAAGATGTTGGCAATCACAGGAGCGAGGCCACTGTCGGGTCAGCTCGCCTGAACGTAGCAGATGGAGAGGTGGGAAAGACTTACGGGAGTTAGAGGAGAAAATGATTCGTTGCATCTCCTATAGGAATCCCCCTCAAATATAGTTCAAACAATTTGATCCCCAGGAATGGGAACATCCCAGCAACTCGTGAAGGCATAGGTGCAACGTGAATCATGAAGAGCAAAATTGCAGGTGTGATGGTCCCCAGAGCTGAACCCAAACATGGTGCTCCAGCCTCCCCTTCCAGACG
Organism: Phaethon lepturus; assembly: GCF_000687285.1. NCBI lineage: Eukaryota > Metazoa > Chordata > Aves > Phaethontiformes > Phaethontidae > Phaethon > Phaethon lepturus. Next base: position 14,742 of record NW_010555436.1, on the reverse strand, counting down.
CCAGTCTATTCCCAAGCTCTGGTCAAAGCCCTGGTCTTCGCTTCCTCCTTTCCCCTCTCTTCTGTTGGGGTGGGAGCAGAGATGGTCTTTCTGCATGGCACGGCACTGTGCTTTGATCTCTCGGTGTACGGTGACAGGCACATGTGGTCTCTCCCTCCGTCGAATCCCCCCTTCCCAAGCTCAGCGATGAGGACGATCCTCAACATTTAACATTATGCTAATTCCTGCCTCACTTGGAACCTGGCCAGTTCATTTTCATGCTACACTGCTCACTTCCAGCTTCTAACGTAGTTTTAAAGTTGCATTAAATAAAAGAATGGATGTAAAAATCAAATTAATTACTGGACACTCCATGCTATTTAATTTTAAGGCTCCCATTCCACCAGTATTTCTTGTAAGCACAACAAGCTGCAGAGTGCCAGGACAGCCGTATTGCTCTTAAATATGTTGATTAGAGACAAATATAAAATGGAAATAAGTGCTGGAGCATTGATTTGCAATATTGTTTGGAGCTGTTATTTGCAGTTTGCAGTTTGCTTCCCTAAGTTACATAAAGCTTCTACAACCATAGGTAGCACCCAGAAACTGAGCCCCTCCATTTTTTACCCCTGGAAGGGGACCCCAAATTGCTCTACAGCCTGGGTTTGCCAGCACAGTGGCGTGGACCACTGCTCCAGCTCATCCACCTCATTTCATGTCCCATCCACCTCATTTCATGTCCCATCCACCGATCAGAAGGAAAGACCCACGTTAACAGCGTGAATTGGTTTGTGTGGTGCTCTTCATCTCCAAGGTTTCGGGCAGATCCTGATGAATCCTTTTCTTCGGGGGAGATAGATAGTTCAAAGCATGGAAGAAGACGTGCTGAAGAGCTGCACCTCTACATATGCTGGTTAAGAGGCAAGACAAGAACATCTTGGGTGATAGGTGATGGGATTCGAAACACACTTTATGTTAAACTTACAGGTTTCTCTGATTGCCAAATGTGGATGAACTGTGACATTCAGCTTCCTTTAGACAGAAAGATGCTCTGATTTTCCATTTTTTTTCAAGAATGTATGGCACTTCAAATTTTTTTTTCCTTTGTCATCTGTTTAATTGCTACAAAGTTCTAGTACCGTATCTTTATAGGCAGGCAGACAGTTAGAACTTGCCAAAAAGGTGGGTTTGTTTCACTATCCGTATAATCTTCAAGGATGGATGTATCTTTCTGGTGGGAGAAGTGTCATAGATAGCATCGCTTGCCATGTCATGGCCTTTTTTCTTCCATTCAGCTCAGATCTGTAGCTAAAACCAGTTCTGCCAGACATCAATGGGGAGAGCCTCTTCTCTTCGCGCCTCTCTTCTCCTCTTAGAAAGCTTTTGGCATGTCCTACCTGAGCTAATTTTCTCCTTGCACTCTTATATGTGAAGTTGGTTTTTTTTAGATATTGCTGGTTTTTTGCCACTGCTGGGTGCTGAGGTCTTTCCGCAGACCCTGCTGCCCATAGAGGATGGCCACAAAAGTCCCATCCTTCCGCACATGGATATTTTTCTGTTTCCCTGGTCTTTTCCCACTTTACCGGGGCGTGGAGGGACTGACCCTGCATCTGAACCCTCCTGTGAATAAGCAGCGGCGGGGTAATCCCAATACATCCTCTCTTAGGAACACCGAGCAGGAGCAGGATGCTTCCGTACTTCAAATGAAACTGAGCGCAGAGCAGTCAACCAGGGCCTTGGAAACCCACGCCGGTTTATTTTTATTATTATTTTATTAAACGTATTATTTGTCCTGGCAAGAAGGGAAGGGACGAAGTCTTTAAATTCTGATGGTAAAAATAGACAAAGCAGTGGCACAGAAGGGGTTACACCTGCACAGCCATTCTTCACCGCGCAACTTCTTCCAGGACCCACACAAAAACTTATTAAGCGGCTGCCTGTCACCTCTCCTTAATAAATAAGAATCTCTTTTCAGCCTCTTTGTCTCCTTCACCTCTGGGGCCGGCGTCCTGTAAACACACTGCCAATTAAACCTCATGTCTAGCAAGGCCACGACTAATGAAAAGCAATAGAGAATTCACTGCCTTTTAATGAGGAAAACATTGCTTTTTACAGGGAACAATTTATTGGGCCAATTCCCCCCGTCCATCACCCTGGGGAACCGCTGCCTTTTTTACCCCCTGTTTGTTACTTTGTCAAGCGCGTGTAAAATTGCACGCCGAACACGGAGGTGAAGGCTCTGACTCAATTTACGGTGTGACATCCCTGATCTTGCTCCCCGGATCGGTAAGCGATCCTGGCAATGATATGCATGGAAATTAATTACTGCGCCTGCCAGCGATGCAGCAGGCCCCCGCCGCTGATAATAGACCGGTTTGCAGGAGTTTGTTAGAGGGGCGGTCGCGCTTGCTTCTGTTTGCTCACGGGCAGACAATGTCAGTGGAGTGCGCGCCGCCGACATCATCGCGGCGCGCGGCCGCGGGAGCGGGGAGGGCTCTTGCAAGAGAGCTGCCGGAGCACCCTCGGAAAAGACACAGCAGGCAAGCGAGAGGGATGCAACGATTTTTAATTCATTTTTTTTAAGAGCGAAAAGGCAGCGTTACCCTGTAAGAGGAGCATAATGTTTAAGCAAGGGAAACTTTTACCAAGCCTAAACTATTAAAGTGATGTACGTTTAAATGAAAAATGGATGGCGAGGTCAAATTGCAAATAAAAAGAAGTTTGGGAATAAATTCTGGATAAACAACTCCGGGATCATATCATCCACGGGTATAATACGGGTTAGCTCTGTTAGCTTTACAGCCCTTTTTGACTAGACTTTGCAGTTCAAAATGCATTCCTGAGCTCTTGGCTGTGGTATTTCGTCCGCTGTCTATTTTTTTTGCTGGTGGATGCAGCAGGTTTTACTTGGCTTAACTGACCCGTGGTTCAGGACATGAAGGGACACTCAACACATCTGAGGGATGGCCAAGACGTCGTGACCTGCTGCCCTGTCTTTGGGGGAATGGGGGAATCGCCCCAGAGCCGTTGTAGGAAACCCCTCCTCGCTGAGCTGTTGGGCAGCATGGTCCAGGAGCATCCTTGCATCCCTTCCCAGGTCACCCCTCCAAGTGGGGCGTGGTGAAACCAGCCCCTTGTGTGGGACGGGTGGAGGGGTGGTGGGCAGGGGCATGGGTCCCCAGCCCTGTCCTGTCCCACCTCTGCTGCCCCCGGCACCGCCATCATCCGCACCTCGTTTTTTTCAGCTATGGAAAAGGGTACCAGCCACTTCCCTGCACTTCTGGGATGAAGATAGGAGAAGCATGCGGAGACCCAGCGGGTTAGCAGGATGCCAAGGAAGCCAACCCTGCTAAGCATTGCCATCGGATGCCTTCAGAGAATCCTGCTGGCAAGGTATTTTTGATATTTGACTTTTTTTCATCGTATTATTTTTTACACCTTTAGTAGTGCCTTTTTCTGCTTGGTCCTCTGACTCTTTACGTACTCGTGGAGTTAACTTGAAATCACACTCAGCTCAGGGACCCCCTTCACCAGCTCCCTGGTTGTCTCGTCCATGGTACTGCAGTTTGGGCACACCTTTGCCAGCTTGTTTTAATTTTTTTTTTCATATTTCCTTGTAACTGACCCCCTTCAGACTCTTCAAAATATTCATATTTCCTTTATTTCTCACCACTTCCATCGTGGGTTTGTATGCTTTTAGGCCCCGAAGGGCTCCGTATTGGCTTTTAGGACCAGACGAATAAGGTGCTGAGGGGTGCCCCAGGCTTATACCCCAGCTCTGGGGTATCAAAGCAAATAGGGATGATGCCACACTCAGTCCAAGCATCACAGGATTTCTCCCAAAAGTAAATATTCCCAAAAGAATGGGGGACCCCAGCTCCAGCCTGTCATTTCAGGGTCCCTACTCGCAACCCAGGCTGTATCCTAGTCATAATACTTCTAATTTTTTTTTTTTTATTGAATACTTCCTATGGGCACTCATTTTTTTAGTTCACCCTCTTTGCAATAGCCGTAACAGTTACTCACGGCAAGAAAGGCACTTTAAAAATGCATTTATAAAAAAAGGGGGAAACCATCAGAAATGGGAAATAATTAATATCTTGGAAAACGAGGCAGATGGAGAGGAAACAGGGATAACCTTTAGCTGGCATTCAATGCCTTGAGCGATGGCAGTGCTTGTTGCTTCTACATCCCCGTGGTTCCTGTGCTGTGACCCTCCACCCGCTGCCGCTTTGCATTTGGTAAGGGAACATTTCAGAAAATGGCGGGTGAATAAAAGAATAAATCACACTTTTGGATTTACCTGAGTTTCTTCTTTGACCCAGTTTGCATATACATCGAAGAGCAAAACTTGGTTCTTCCTATTTACCCCCTGCTAGTGAAATCTAGAAACTGCCTCATATATATAAAAAGCCCAAGATTATTTCAGAGCTTTGGAAAAAAAAAAAGGGGGTGGGAGGGAGGGAGAGCTGTGAAAGATCATTTCTTTCCTAATGTGACTGTTAGATTTGGCTGCTTTAGCAATTAAACTTTTCCTTTATTTGTTACCCCTACAGACCCCTGGTTAGAATAGGATCCTGAAGTTGGGTCCGCCAGAGCATTGGGCTTACATGATTCAATTAACCTTTAAGGTAGCTCTGGAAGTTGGTACTCTAGGAGATCCTTTTGTTAATTGGCAGCCTGACACAGACAATTAAGTTTGATCAGATGAAGAGGGCATCAGGGACATCATTAGCATACTGTACTGAAGACTACGTGGTGTGTAAAAGTTGTTTAATTTCTGCCAAGGAAGAAAGCGGGGGGCTGGGGGAGCCCTCCTTGCACATACAGCGTTTTGCTTATTAAATATTTCATTTCCCTTGCCATAAGCCATGAATGTTCCCATTTTTTACCCCTCCTTTTTGGTTTCTTCCCACTGCAGTGAAATCCACTGAATGATCGTTCCCCTCTTATTAAACCTCCCGCGTTTCACTTGAGGTATTGCATTAAAATAAAAACAAACAACCAAAACTCCAATCAAACAGAGAGACCAGCAGAAAGATTTGCTTCAGAGCCAGTCACAAAGCCCGCGGTGGATGGAGCATGAGCAGGGCACGGCTCAGCCGTTAAAGCCTGAGGGAGGTCTTAATATCTCCTTCTTCTAGCAGGGAGCTACACAAAAATAGACCCGTGGCCTTCACGTGGAGCTGGTCTCATAACGGGGGTAGCCGCAGGGCTCCGGGCCGCAGGGGAGATGCCGGGCTGAGGCTGGGAGGTGCCGCGCAGCCCGGCCGGTCCCCGCAGAGGCAGGAAGAGCCGGCGCGGGAGGTGCTGGAATGGTGGTGTTTCCCCCGCGCTGGTCTTGCGGGCTCGGGCTCGTGTTTGAGAGAAGTGGTTCTCTGCGTTTCTTGTGCCTGCTAGTGACCCCAGTGGCACTGCTGAGGCTTTGGAAAAGTGCTTTTTTAGCAGGCACCACTGCGGGGCAGAAGGGGGATGGGCCAAGTTACAGCCGTCTGCCAGGTTCAGTTGCCACCAGCCTTTTGGCGACCAGGAGACATCCTGAATTCAAATCCTCCTGTTAAGGGAGTAGCGCTTTGCTTTTCCACCTCTCCTCACCTAATGCAAACAGCAGCCTGCCTGAGACCGTCTGCTCAGCCGCCTGCCAAAAACAACCCCCCTCTGCCCGGGCCCGAGCAACCGGCTGCGGTGAGGGTCTTCCCGCTGCCGGTACGGACCGCCACGATGCCGCTGCCCGCCGAGGTTTGCGGTCACGGCATCCAGGTGGGTTCAACGCATCACCACAAGCAGAAGCAGCTTTAGCAGCTAAACTCAGCGTGTAAGCTGGACCTGAGCCCTGTCACTCATGGCTTTCGGAGAACCTCATGGTACTCTTGTCCCTCTCCAGCTCTCCCGTGTCCACCCCAGATGCCTCAGCTGCTTGCTGAGCCAAATGCAGCTCAGGAGGAGCTTCCCCAAGACAGCACAGGACTACAGGGCAACAGATGAAACCGAACCACACAGCATCTCTCCCACCTCTACCCACTTTTGTAGGGAACACTTTAGGGAGAATCAGCTGCAAGGTGGGACCCGTGCCAGAAGCATATTTCCAACAGATGAAGAACCCCTTGCTCCCACTCATTGCTGCGCTGTCTGGTTTGCTCACTCCCCTTCCTCCAGCCCTTCTCCCGGGAGCAAGAGAAGAAGGAACCTGGAAAGGAAACAAGGCACGTAAAGACTGGTAGGCACGTGGTATCAGGATTTTCCATCCTCATATCAGATAAGCAGGCTCTCCGCTTTCTCATTAGCCTTGCATAGTTGCTTTAGCAATTACGATATATATTGCATAATTCTTATAGCATTAGCCTTGCTACATAAGTCGTTAATGTGCTAAGTTAGTGATAGCAGCAAATGTAGACTCTTGCGTTATGTGATGCTAATAATATCTATGAGATTTTAGTCGTAATCCAGCGAGACGTTTTTAGCCCTCTACTGCCGTAGCATCATGTAATGGAAAATTAATGGGAAGTTGCAAGCGCAGGATGGGCATGTTTTGCTGTCTCGCTGGCTAGCCGTGCTGCTGGTAAGGGTGTAGTGCAAGAACAAAAGAGCACAGACTAAAGATTAATCCAGACCACTACCCAGCAGTGACCAATCCTCAATGCCTTGGGGAGGGTATAGGAAGACAGTGAGCACGCGGAGATTCCTCCCCAGGATGCTCACCCAGCCTCCCAAGCCCTCTGGCTCTGCGACCTCCCTTGCTGAAGGTCCAGCCTTTGTATTCAATAGGTCTCGGTGTATTTTTCTTCTGTAAATTTTTCTGGGCTCTTTTGAACTCGTGTAAACTTTTATTTCAATGTCTCAGCTGGTAAATAACAGAAAGAGGTAGTAATTGTCCATAGCCGTCCCATGGCAACTTGTAGGTGGCTTTAAACTGGTGATAAGTGTTAAGTAAATGGGAATGCTGAGGTTCTTAGGTGTATTCATAAATCTGTGCCAATAAATCCCCTTACTGTTAAGCACGTGGTGAAAGACTTAAGGCGCTTGGTGGAAGACTTCAGGGCAACACTGAGGCTGGGGAGAACAACTCACGCTCTGCAGGTCTCTCTCTGTCAAGGAGAGATGGAGATGGGGCAGACACCCTCCAAAGCGAGCTGTCTCCTGCAAGCACTTCCTTTTAGGTGGGATAAATCCAGGCAAGTATGTGTCCTATATGGGGGCCAAGTCAGTCCTGTGCAGATGACTCAGTCTGCTCATGCTTCCTCCCTGGCAGTCAGGGATTCCCATTTATGCCACGCTGTGTTTTGTGCCTCTTCTTCCTATGGAGAGCTCCTCTCCAAATGGGAAATCCAAGATTTTTAGTTGACCAAACTCTAAGCAGGGAAGCAAGGAAAGGCGAAGGCCTTGTTGGTCTGACATGGTCCTTGTGTAAGGACTAGGGTTCAAGGACAACCAGGTGAATGTCAAAACTTTCAGCCCCCCTTGCCCCAGGCAACCTTTATCTCAACATTGGGGAGGTTTACTTAGGTATTCAATGACACGGTAGGAAACCTAGGATAGCAAACCCCACCGAGAAAGTAGCACAAACCATTCAAAATCTGTGCAGTTTTGGTAGATTCAGTGTGAGGGAAGAAGGAAATGTCATAACATTGCTGAGCATTCATTTGGATGTCATGGAAATGTTGAGAAACAGACTTTATCAACAAGCGGTGGTGAAAATTCTGTAAAGAAAATGTCCATGACTCTCTGGCTCTTTAGAGAGAGAGCAAGGAGAGGCAAGGAAAGGGACAGAAACGGCTGCAAGTCACGAGTTTTTATCAATGGACATGAGTCTTCAGCTCACTGACATCAGTGGGAGGGTGTGTCAGAACCTGAAATGGTGGAAAACCATTCCTCCCATGAGAAACCATGTCCAGTTCCTCTCCAGAAGTCACCTGTGGAATGGGACTTTGCTGCCATTCTGCCTGTGTCACGGGCAAGTCCTGATGCAAACTCAAATAGATGTTTTCACACTCCATCTCCCAGATTAGGAGTGTAAGAAAAGGGGAAAATGGGATTCATAAAGGCAAAAAAGTGTGCTGAAGGCAAATCACTGCGCTAATGGGATGTGCTGACCGTCAGGTCCCAGTTGTCCAAGCCCACGAGCAGGCGTGCCCCTTGCACCAGGACTGAGGTTAGCCTGATTCTGCGTAGCTGCAGCAAAGGGTGTTCTTGAACCATAAAGGAATACTACTTGAGATGTATTGGCTGTACAGTTTCATTAAGATGACATAACATCTTAGATAGATTATAATTTTATAATACCTTTGTATGCCATTGCTATTACTACTATCCTGTTTTATGACGATGTTAATATACAGATGTTGCTTTAATCTGTTTTTTAATTTACTTTGTATATCCCCTACGTACATTTTGTCGTAAGGTAGTTTATTTTGTAGCAGCTCATTTATTTTAAAAGTTGGAGGTTTTTTTATATCACTGCTAGCATGCTAATGACATTTATACATGTGTTCTCTTTAATCTCTCCCCTAGTTGCCTGGTACAGAGCACAGATATTATAATTTCTCTGATTTTTCTAAGTGCTGCAAAATGTTTTATTGGGGGTTTTATTTTAAGGTTTCATTTTTTATTTTGAAGTTTACTAAGTACAGCTTAGTACCTAATGTAACAAAACTAACAAAATACGGCAGTACCGTATTTTGGTGTGGTATGCCTTCCTTGTGTTTTCACCAATACTTTTATTATGTGATAACTTTTTTTACTGTAGAGGGGTTTGGTCATGTTACCCACCATCTGAACATTTGATGCTCCCTAGGAAACTCTTCAGAAAAAGTTTTTTAGGTGGCCATGCACTCCAAGTTAAGGGCAAGGCAAAGTACAGAGCGGACTTGAACATCTATAAAACCTCTAGCAGTCACATCTGAGATTAAAAAAAATTCACATTCCTCTAAGGAGCCAAACCTAAGCCCAAAGACTAGGATGTTCCTATGCTTGGGTACAGGTGCTATAAGCAGAGTGAAGAGTGAATTGTCCCAGTTGTATTCAGGTTGAGCGGGACTTTGTATCTGGGGTTGTACCAATAGAGCGAGCAGGTCAAATTGAGGGATAAGGACGCAACAACTGGAAGCTGGCACAACAAGAGGAGGAGGCACGAGCTGGGTTTATGGACCCAGCTGAATAACAACGCTAGCAGGTAGCGTTGAGTCGCAACAGCGATGTGAAGTCCCATTTCAGAAGGGGCTTTGTGTGGCGCGAAGAGATGCAAAGGTGGGGATGCGCTTGTTGGAGGGAGGAGGAGGAGAGAGCAGCATGCTTCTGAGCAGCTTCCCATGCTGGACTTCTCAAATTATGTCTAATTAAGTCTGCCGCCTGGTATGTCATCAAATTAGCAAGTGAACAAATTGCATTGACTTCTGGTGGGACTACTCCCTCGCTTCATCCTGCCCCGTGGCATGACAGCTCTGTCTATGGCCCTGCCTCACCGAACTCCTGGTGAAAGCCCTCCTAAAACAAGGTGAAATGAGCATCCACCCTTCTCCACAGGCTTCAACTCCACGGCCCCACTGTAATATCCTGCCAGAGCGCTCCAGTCTCCTCGGGGAGACCTCCCCAATTACCCTAAAAAATGTACATTGGGAGAGGCCTGAATATTTTTCACATAACTTGGTGGGACGGAGCTTGAGAAATGCTGCCGTAGATGGTTTCATGTTGCCAAAATGTACTTGCTATTTGATGATGTGGGCTTCAGAAGGCCTGCTGTTCCCAATTGTCCATTGCATATTAAGGATGGTTATAGCCAAGAAGACTTTTCTATTTATTTGCTCCCTTTTCACTGTGACTTTATTATGCATGAGCAGCTTGACTGTGATACTTCTTTTGTTTTACATTTTGCATTCATTAAAAACCAGTCATCTGCATATTTTGTGAACCCTCAGGGGTCTCTTCTCCCCTTGATGCATGCGTGCCAGTCCCATTAGCACGGATGGGAATTAGGAGCTCATACTGAAGGAAAAACACAGGCACCGCTCCCCCTGTTTCTCCCCATACCACTCAGCTAGGATATTAAAAAAAAAAACAACATTACAGAGGATATTCACTTTGGGTTTAAAAAAAATTTAAAAAATAAAGAAGGAAGGAAGAAAGAAAGGAAAACTTGACAATGTACCTCAGGAGATTCTTCTTATAGCCCAGGGCTAGAAGCCACATAGTCAGAGGGTTTAAATCATTTTAGCATCACTGAAGTTTATGGATGTGTCTCCACCGGTAAGTGAAGTGGGCCAGACCTGCTCCCCAGCCCACAGAGCAAGAGGTGCAGTATGGTTTGTGTTCACACCAGTGCCTTCTTCCCCTTCCCGACTTCTAACATGAGAGTGAGGTCTGTACCCTCCTTTCTGGCCCTGTTTTGGTCACGGAAAGTCACCAACAAGGGTTTGATCCCATTTCTGTCACCTCCAAAATGGTTGCAGACTGCGCTGTGGCCCTCAGTGGCTTCCTGATGATGCTGAGGGTGTGTATGAAGAAGTCGTGGCGTTTTCCTATAAGCAGTCACTGAGAGATCTTGCGGGGTCCTTGCTGACCAAGCCACCAAGCTGAGGGACGACACCGCCCAGTGATGCTCCCGCGGCGGATGGGGAGGGCTGGTCCTGCCGTCATCCCTGCGCTGTGTGCAGAGGTCTGCCCTCCTCCCCACCCTGCTCCTGTGGAGCAAGGTTCAGGCTGTGTGGTTTTGCTCCCTGCCGACAAAGAACTGATTTTTTTTTTTTTTTCCATTTTGGTTAAAACTACTGGTGCATGGTGGCCTCCGGTACAGGGATCCCTGTTCTCTCTGCCTCATCTCTCAGGGTTAGAGCAATCACGCTTCTCCACCCAGACAGAAGTTTCGTGTAAAACCTCCCCTGTTCCTCTGTGCTTCAGGTTTGGCAGTCCCCCCTTTCACAAGTGTGTGCACGGGAAGACGCAGAGAGAGATATGAATTTATTTTCTGCATTGTTAAAGCTTCAACATTGCCCTCAAATCATCCTGACACAAAGGCAATGCAGCTCGGTTCACCAACCAGCACATTTTGCCCTGAGCAAAGACACTTTCCCATGCATGGAATGATCTCCCACTGTTTCCCATAAGAGCACCGGGCTGGCTGGAGAAATCGAATCAAAAGCTTCCCAACACAACAACCCGCCTGCAATGACTTGAAACAAATGAGGGCTCGGGCTGCAGCCGGACAGCGCTGGTTGGAGCCGGGAGGGATTAGGCAATGACTCCGTTCCGTTGGTTCTGCCATGGCTGGAGCATCCTCCGCTCCGCTGAGCATCCACCTTGTCTCAGCAGCACGCTGGTTGCTTCGAGGAGCAGGTCTCTCTGCCAGCGCGCCTGCAGACTTGTTGTAGTTGTACGTCACGGATACTGGCAGGTTTAGGCGCAATGGGCACTTTAGCAAGTCAACCACGTAGACGGAGCCTACCTTCTCTGGCTAATGGTGAGGGGAGGATGAATGGTTTTGGAGAATGAGGCATTCTGTGTAGCACGGCTTCCTGGCTGTTGGGGCTCTGCTTGCGGTCCAGATGCTCTCTCCAAGTTGAAGTACTAGTCCAAGTGTCAGAATGGGCATTTGACTGGAGAAGACCAACTCCTGAATGCTTCTCAACTATCCATCTCTCTGCTTGCTTTCTGCTGCTTTATGTCCTTAGCAGCGTAGCCACAAGTAGAGAAATTACTCAGCAGGGACCCAAAGCAGAAGGGGATCATTTTCCAGGGTAAGAGATGTCACTCTGCACTTCCTCAGGACCTATCTCATAATTCAGGCTGCTTGGAGACAGCCTACAGGTAATGGAACAAAATAACACCCTCCCTGTTCCTATTTTACACTTTACTCCTTTGGCTCATCGATGTCTTTTTACTGACCGACTGTTTTATCAGCTGAAACCTGGAACAAATAAACATTTGCATAATAATGACAAATTAGGAGGCCATAAGCTGTCCTTAGGTCAGCTCTGGAGCTTGGGGACTTCTTGACATCCTTTGCATTAAGGTACAGAAAATTGCTGCTTGCCAATTTTGCATATCTCACCAGTGTGCGATTTTTATTTGTACCTTGACTTATTGAAGCCCGGTTGGTTCCTCTTAGCCTGTATCTACTCCTGGATAACTTTGCTAAAGCATCTCCCGTTCAGTGTCTTGTCCACACACGTGCTTCACTCAGGTTCAGAGTTTCTGGTTATATCCCCCAACAACTGCATCTCAGCTGTGAGTGACAACTGCATTTCAGAATCAAGTCTGAAGAAAACTTGAATCCGGCACCACTGGCTCACTCTTATTCCACTAAAATAAAACAAGCAAAACCAGAAAGGATGGGAAATGGTTTTACTGGAGCAGCATCAGCTTCTCCATTTGTGAATCAGTTTGTTAAGAGAACAAGGCTCCATTTAGATAAAAGGTGATGGCTAAATTGCATGACTGGCCTTCACATCTACAGCCCTCTACGTACCAGCTTTGACTCAGCAGTCTGCAATAGTAAATCATTAATGGTCCCATAAGAAGGACAAGTTACTTCATAACTGGAGTTTGAAATAGGGAAAGGAGATGGGCAGAAGAACAGACTTTCCATTCCCAAAATAAAGCATCGCAGTCCTCTTGAATATATGGAGAACGCACAGAAGGAAGAACAGAAGTGTTCTCTTTGTTAAATATTTACCATGCAAATATTACTTCACAGAACATTTCTAGGACTTTATCTAAGCAAGACGGAGTAAGTGAAACATTCGGATGGGTCAATAGGACCATTTGCCAGAGTGGCTTGTTCTTAAATGGGAATCAAAAGCCTACCAGAGAGAATTCTGTAATGTTTGCCTACTAAAAGCATCGCTCACAAAAATGCAGCACTGCACTGGCTCCAGAAGACCAGCAAATAGCTTGTCTCTTGATTGGCATCGCCAGGCCAGGATTTCCTCTTCATTAGCAACTGTACAAACTCCTGGACGTAAGCAGGGCAAGGGGATGAGCTCCTGTTGGCTTGGTAGGAACCTCACAGTGCTGAGAAAGGTATCAGTGAGGATGTGCACAATATGGCCCCCAAATCACATTTATTACTCATAGAACTGGGGGTGTTCAGTCTGGAGAAGAGGAGGCTGAGGGGAGCCCTTATCGCTCTCTACAACTACCTGAAGGGGTGTTGTGGTGAGGTGGGGGTTGGTCTCTTCTCCCAAGTAACCAGCGATAGGACGAGAGGAAATGGCCTCAAATTGCACTGGGGAGGTTTAGATTGGATATTAGGAAAAATTTCTTTACTGAGAGAGTGGTCAAACATTGCAACAGGCTGCCCAGGGAGGTGGTGGAGTCACCATTACTGGAAGTGTTCAAAAACATGTGGATGTGGCACTTTGGGACGTCGTTTAGTGGGCATGGTGGTGTTGGGTTGATGGTTGGACTTGATGATCTTGAAGGTCTTTTCCAACCTTAATGATTCTGTGATTCTGTGAAATGACCTGTGTTTAGACTAGGTATAGCCCACCACAGGTTCAGTCATCCTCCCTGCAAACACCAGGGCTCAGGTCCAACATTACACAGATGACAATTGAACCTTCTCCCCAGCACTCAAGACTTTGCTCATAGATGTAATTAAATTGCAGATAACTCAGAGCCATCCAAGTATGCAAAGCCACCAGGAACAGACAGAATATTGTCTTACTAATCCTTACTTACACAGGGAGAAAATTAGAAGGGCCAAAGCCCAATTAGAATTTAATCTGGCTATTGCCATAAAAAAACAGTAAAAAATGTTTCTAGAAATACATTAGCAACGAAAGGAGGGCTAGGGAGAATCTCCATCCTTTACTGGATGCGGGGGGAAACATAGTGACAAAGGCTGAGGGAAAGGCTGAGGTACTTAATGCCTTCTTTGCCTCAGTCTTCAATAGTAGGACCAGTTGTTCTCTGGGTAACCAGTCCTCTGAGCTGGAAGACAGGGAGCAGAATGAAGCCCCCATAATCCCAGGGGAAATGGTTAGCGACCTGCTGCACCACTTGGACACACACAAGTCTATGGGGCTGGACGGGATCCACCCAAGGGTACTGAGAGAGCTGGTGGACATGCTCACCAAGCCGCTCTCCATCATTTATCAGCAGTCCTGGCTAACCGGGGAGATCCCAGCTTACTAGAGGTGAGCAAATGTGACGCCCAACTACAAGAAGGGCTGGAAGGAGGATCCGGGGAACTACAGATCTGTCAGTCTGTCCTCGGTGCCAGGGAAGGTTATGGAGCAGATCATCTTGAGTGCCATCGCGCAAGCGCATACAGGACAACCAGGTGATCAGGCCCAGTCTGCATGGGTTTATGGAAGACAGGTCCTGCTTGACCAACCTGATCTCCTTCTATGACAAGGTGACCTGTTTAGTGGAAGAGGGAAAGGCTGTGGGTGTTGTCTACCTAGACTTTAATAAAGCCTTTGACACCATTTCCTATGGCATTTTCTTCTGGAGAAATTGGCTGCTCATGGCTTGGATGGGCGTAAAAAAACTTGCTGGATGGCTGGGCCCAGAAAGTTGTGGTGAAGGAATTAGATCCAGTTGGTGGCTGGTCACAAGCGGTGCTCCCCAGGACTGAGTATCTGTTTAATAACTTTATCAATGATCTGGACGAGGGGATTGAGTGCTCCCTCAGTAAGTTTGCAGACAACATCAAGTTGGGTGAGAGTGTTGATCTGCTGGAGGGTAGGAGGGCTCTGCAGAGGGATCTGGACAGGCTGGGTCGATGAGCTGAGGCCAACTGGATGAGATTCAACAAGGCCAAGTGCT
>NW_010555435.1:0-32505 GCF_000687285.1 Phaethon lepturus | reverse complement strand
TAGTGTTTCTGTGATTCTGTGATTCTGTTAAATAACTTACTAATATTTTACTATGGCTTTAGGTGCTTCAAAGCTATTTGGTCCTTTTTGGTCCAGATATACCACCTTGAAGACATCAGAAAGTTTAGCTAAACATTTTTTTAGGAGGAATATAAAACCATTCAGTAGTATAAAGAGTCTACATTCACACTGGATCGCCTCTTCCCATACGTCTTTTGGGTTTGAGTGATTTTCACTACATCAAGATTCTTAAATAGTTTAATAGAAATTCATTTGTGCATACTTTGAAATTATTATTTTCTGGCTTAGTGTTTTGAAAGTGCATTTTACTTTTCTAAGATAGAAAGTGTATTTATCATCTTAGCTATTCTAACTGTAACACTTCTGTTTCTCTCTTTTTTTTTTTTTCCCTTTTTGTTTTGGTTGCGATGACTATAGCGCCAAAAAAAAATCTGACTTGTTTTCTTCCTGAGGCTTCAACACTTTCATGTCAGAAAGCAAAAAAAATAACAGAGGCAGAGGTTTGTCAGCTCTTTCCATTTTAAGACCAAGGGAAACTTTTATCATCCAGTGCTCCTAGAACACATTTTGGGATAAAGTATATCCTTCCTGATAATATCTTTTTTTACTTGCTAAAATCATTTTTAGGGACATTTTCTTAAGATTTTTAAAATTATTTATTTTATAAATTTTAAAACACTATTTGTAATTACTTACATATACAATTCCCAGTATTTAAAATATAACCTTGAAAACAATACCTGTTAACTTAATTGATTTCAACTGCAGCAGAGAATTGTTCATGCCAAGTGCTGGGTAAATATCATGATCATTTTTAGATAAGATACTCACCTCCATTCCTGCTTACTTATATGCCTGACACAGTATCTTTACTTATCAAACTGTAATAGCTTTGGACTTCTGGCGTACAGGAACAAGTCTTGGCCATTTCCTGGTTCCATCCTAGAATAAGATTTGAGTTCAACATACACTCTCTGTTCCCTCATTTGCATGGGAAGGAAACCTAGGCACATGTGTTTGAGGTTGTCATATGTATGCAGAGCTCCAACATGCACTTTTTGTAGACATATACATGGGATCAGGAGCCCAGAGTATACTGCAGTCACTGCCATCTACTAAGTGAAGCATCAGAACCCAAATCTTCGTCATAGGGGAATTCTTCTAAAAGGAAACTTATTAGAAGTAATGCACAGGTAAAAAGGAAGAATCCACCTCCAAATAGAAACCCCACGTTAACACTTAAAGATATGTTTCTGTATTTAGATAACACTGTAAACCAAACAAAAAGTCTACAAACAAAAAAAAATTAAGATTATGCATATTCTGCTCATGTTAAGCACAGTAATTTTACTTGTATCCACTTCTCTTATCTGACAGGTAGAAATTAGGAGTAAAATATTCTATATCTGACTGAGAAGCAGGTACGTAGGGAAGACTTAGGTTTGTGTTTATTCAGTTCATAACTATACTCATATTTTCACCATAATTGCCTATATTAAGGATCTGCAAACACTTATACATGTGAAGAACTTTACTTCAGTTAATACACCAAGCAGAATTGCTTCCTTACTCACACCTGTTGTGACATTTCTGTCTAATCTTCAGCTGCTTTTTTTTTTATTTTTGTGTGTATAGTGTTTCCACTTCAGTAGAATTCTACGAGCTTGTAAAGCTTTTCTTGGTGTAAAGCATGAAGTGTATTAGAGACAGTAATATATTTTTTATGTCTAAAACATTTCTTAAAAAAAACCAAAACCTTCACATTTTATTTTATATGATCAAGAACAGAAAAAAGACATCTTATACCATATTACAGTAATATTAAACAAAACCTACTACCCCATTACCAGGAATCACTGTGAGAGATAGTATTAACCTGCCAGGCTACTTTCTTAGCTATTTCACCTTTTACTGTATCAAAAACAAACATACCCCCTGCAATCCTTCTCTTACCTCAACTACCAATATTACTTCTCACCATATAGTCATTAACAGTCTTTAGTGAAAGCACTTGCTAAGGCCTTCTTGAAAGTCTAAATGCAATATGTTTGCTGTTTTTCTCCTAATCCAGGATTATGTCTATCTATTCAGAGACTTCAAGTGGACCAGAAACGTACTTTGCCTTTTTGTTTTGTTCCCTATGCCCATTCCACTGTTTTACCTATATTTTTTATTATTGCTTCAACCAACTTCCGAAATACTGAATCAGGGCTCATTGTTTTATAATTCCCTGAATAATCCAAAATATCTTGGC
The DNA here is from genome assembly GCF_000687285.1 of Phaethon lepturus. Taxonomy (NCBI): domain Eukaryota; kingdom Metazoa; phylum Chordata; class Aves; order Phaethontiformes; family Phaethontidae; genus Phaethon; species Phaethon lepturus. The sequence goes on along the minus strand of NW_010555435.1, from coordinate 30,230 downwards.
ATTAAAATAGCCACATTGTTTAAACCTACAGTTTCTTTCTGTGGTGTCATAGCTGTGTGACTGATTGTACGTCTTTGTTAGTAACTAAGCTGTTTCATTTTAAGTTCTCCTGAAGAACTCTCGTGTGAGAACCATCTGCTTCTATGAATGTTTGCTCTTTAATGTATCACTTCAGGCTCCATCTGACTTCTCATTATCTGATAACAACTCATCTTCATTACCTAAATAGAACAGTTTCATAAGACATATCTTCTCAACCTCCCGATGCTGGAAATTGACAAAAATCAAACATTTAACATCTTTGCAAGATGTTTCTCCTTAATTTCTCCTTTTAATCTTTACTAATCCAGTGGATTCAGAATTTTTTTTCCTAAAGTGATACAATCAAATTAATTTTAATTTTATTTTTTTAATAATAATATTCAGCTTCCCTTTGGGTTCTGTTCATTCTTACTTTATATTCCAATCTTTAAAGGTTTTTGGTTAATATCAATTTTGGGTCAATATGTATGACCAAACACTCAGAGACTGAACTCTAAATATAAGAGAAATATTCACTCTCTAATGTCTATATTTTATTTTCTATAAAAATCCCAATGAGTAGCTCTGGTACAGTATCTCTCTAAAGCAATTACCAATTTTTATGTGCTACATATGATATGGTGACAGATCTTTATTAATAAACAGAAAAAGGAATAATTTTACTTCATTGTTCTTTGGGCTCCAGGAACAACACCACAACATGGGGATTGTTTTATTTGGTTTGTTTGTCTGGTTTGTTCTCTTGTCTGCCCCCCACAATAGTCAACTGTTTAGTTGTCAATCCTGAGTGATATATCATTCAGAAGTTTTCTAGTCACTAGGGAGAGTCTTTCAAATTGGCTGTAACCTCTAAATAGGACATTTTGGATAAAAGTGAACAAAAGTGAGTGCAAGCTATTTTTCCAATAAAAACTGGAAAAAAAACCCTGTTATAAACAGTCTTTTCTGCATTACTGCTATGAAACACTTGGGACACAGCAACTGATTAGCTAAATACTGTGGAATTGCACAGCTATTTGAAAGTGAAAATGAGTAGCACGGGACTTGTAAAATGTAAAGGCAGTTAGTGGATTATTAAGTTACAGAAGAAAGGTGTTAGAGAGCAAAGAGTGGAAACTATGTCTGTGAAGGCTTGAAGACATTCTATAGTGACTCAGGCAAGAGCTTTCCATATTCTGAATACTAATACTAACTCTTAATTGTACTACACAATGTACCATTGGAAAACTATGATTGCTCGCTTATCCAAATTAGATTTTGATCACTCAAAATTGCTGAGTTCTGAAAAACCTGATCTAAGGCAGCCGTGATTTGAGTGGGAAGAATGTTCTATCAGTTGACCTTCACAGCTCTGTTCCAAACTCAATTACTTTATGGCTTTATGACTCTTTTCCAAGCCTTTTCAAATGCAATACAAAATCTGAAAATATTCATAATATCTAAAAATAGTCACTTTTCTCAATTTTTCATTGCTGATAACCTCGAGTGTTTTTTACTAAGTTTTTTAGTGGTCAGCTCAAAAAGCAAAGCAAAATCAGTACTTTGTGTCTCTTCAGATGAAAATGACAGAAACATGGAACTATGTTGGGTATAAATATCTTTCTTTCTGTTAAAGGAGTCTATACACAGAGTCCGTATGTTGTTTGGGATTCAGAAGCTCAACTACAGGTGCCCAGTGCCATTCAGGATGCCTGGGGGAACAGAAGAGCAGCCAAATTTGTCTGAGAAACCCAACCAGAGCTAGGGGAAATGATAGAAGCCTTACATGAGATATGTATCCTTTTGGAGGCCAAAAAAGATTTCCTAAAACATCTCAAATGACAGCAGACACCTATGATTACGCAACAGTATCTTCTCAATGTTATATAACAAACATTCATGACCAAGTTTTTACCCATTGTTTAAGAAATGAAGCTGAAAGTACACACATATCTGGTTAAGAAAGCCAGATAGTGGCTTACCTAGTTAAACCAGAATCTATTTCCTACAAAGGATATGTACTTCTCGTTGGAACCAAGTAATAGGTTATGAGAATTCAACGAAATGGGAAACCAAGTAGAACAGATAAAAGACTGCTCAGTCTTGAACAACCTTATAGTTTAATTTCACATTTGCTCATCAGCAAATCCCTTACATTTATACTCATTCAAAGCAAAATATCACTAATTGATGTTGGATCAGCTATATTGCTTTACTTAACAACTGGTGAACTTTGCATTAGTTAGTACCCAGGCCTGGATTACAAAAAAACTTGTTTTACAAAGTATTTGCTAAAAACAAATAAATAAACATAAACAGAAATGCTAAGATGTATTTCCAAGCACCACCATGAAAACATTAGAAATTAAACACATGCTTGGTAAGTCCGTTCATGAGCATGTGATGAATATATCACTTTTCAGTAATTGCACAGTTTTTATGACTTGTCATGCCTTAAACCAGGTTAACCTCATGTGATCAAATTTGTTAATTTTGTACTTTGATACTCTTCCTTTCAGCTGCACTTTTGGTCAATTTGATGCATAAGCAAGGCCAACTTGGCTTTTATTCTTCAGTATATCATAAATTTATGTGTGTATATATACACACACATAGATATGTATGTGTATGCAATAGGATAACCCAACTCTAAACAGTAATTAGATGCCTCATTTCTTCTGAAATAGGCTATCAGAGGAGATTTAAATAGATATAACTCTTTCTTTCCCACTTCCACATAATAGATTTACTCTTTAAAAGCTGCAAAGTTGATGTAACATATCCTTTAGAGGATTAACATTCTTGGGAGGAGAATAATGAAGATATTGTCTATTGTTCTTATTCAGTAGCCTATGAATATAAGAAAATAGGTGTACCGGTTCCTATGAAAACTACTATGAACACCTGTCACAGAGGCGCGCTGTGTTGCTTTCACATTTTCTAGATTCCTATGCAAATAGATAATTTTCCTCAAGTCTTCCATTTCTCACTGTGCCGTAATATCTGATAGTTCTCCAGTAACTGCAATTCCTGCACCCTGCAGTGACTGTAGAAGTAGTTCTAGTAGTACTCTTCAGAGCTTACACCACTTCAACAGTTCTAGTGTAAGAGCGAACTTCATTTTGCAGCACGCACTTAGGCAAACTTCTCATTGGCTTCATTGATTTCTAACCACATGACCCAAAATCAAAATGAGAGATGAACATTACGTTAAATGCATTATTTTCACTCCTATGCTGTACTGAAATCAGATATGGTAGCTCTGGTTCTAACAATACTGTTCCAATGACTTTCAGCATACTTACAGTTCAGTCTTTTCTAAATTTCTGAGCAAAAGGAATTAAACATTGTCCCAAGGCTAGTAAAGATAACATATTTACAGTAAAAACAATGCATTGATTACATAAAATCATATTTTCACACTAGGATATGATATCCTGCAGTCAAAGCCAAACAGGACTAACTCCTAAACAATGTTGAACAGTAGTGAAGAGAATGCCTTTTTCTTTATGTTGAAATAATGTTCCAATTATACTCATATATTTCCTTTCTTATTTCTCTGTTTTCTAGAGAACTCTGCAAAGAAAATATAACATGTAGAATTGGAAAAAATGTAGAAAAGTCTTTGTGACTGGTTATTGAAACATTTTAATATTCCTGATACTAGTCAACATATATTGCACAAGAAAATAATTTAGATGCAAGGACTTCAGAAGTTCTCATTCAAGCAGTCACTGTTCTAATAACATAAATATCAAAAAATACATATTTCTATTGCTATTTTTAAATTACAGTTGTAGAGTCCACACTAAGAAACAAGATACACTGCACAGCCTTTTTTTTTTTCTTTTTTTCAGTCTTTTTTTCTTTGCAGAATATCAGGCTAATATGATATCCATGTTGCTTCTCTCTCCCCTCCTAGCCAAAATATACTTCATGTCTCCAACTCTCTGTTCACCCAAATCTCTTTCTTTCCCTTTACAACCTTTGAAATCTTCTATTGCACTCAAATGCAACTTTTGTCTGAATGAGGACAACAGAACAGAACCAGTAATGACATGAGTACCCAGAAGCAATCAAGTATATAGCTTACTAACTGAGTCATGCCAACATGTCAAGTCTAATTTATCTCTTTCTAACACAAAAGGCTCCTCAATTAATGTGTTTCTAACAGACATTCGGAATTGGATATTGCTATTCTTTGATGTGAATCAGGAGGCAGTCAAATCTCATCTGCACATTTGAAGTGATATTTAACTGAAACATCTAGTTACTGTGGGCTTTTAAACCATGTATTTTTCCGTCAAAATTTTGCTTTGAAGCAATGCCTAAATTCAGAAAGCAACATAGGTAGTACTTCTGTGTGGGGCTAATTCTAAGACATAGGTTTGCTCAGATCCTCAAAGTTTGGCTTAGGTTGCTGCCTAAACTTGCAAATATCTAAATGCACAGGAGTTTCTATTTCCATTGTTTTTTTTTTTTTTTTTTCACTAGTCATCCATATCTCTGCTCTTGGACAAAACTAATGATCAGCTGATCGCCTTCCAAAATGCAGCAGGACTTAGAAACTCACTATTATTCTGAATCTGTCTGCAATGCCAGTCCAATGTAAGTTTTCAATGTCTACGTCACATAAAGGACAAAGAAGAGATAGCACTCATCTTAATAATCTAGAAAGTAAAGGATGAGATCAAGCATAGAAAAAACAAATTAGGATTCACCTGTTCTAGCTATATGAATCCAGTACTTACTAGGAGATAGTCATTGGGAGATAATATCCTTTTATAATCAGTAGAGTTCTCTTCATGTTTAGAAAGCAATTAATCTGACTCAAATTAGATAATCACCTTTGAATTAATGTAAATTGCTCCTTTGGAATTAGGGCCTGGGGGGGTTCACTATGATTTCTAGAGAGGTGTAGAGGTCTAGCTTGTGTTTAGAAATCCAAGTGCATAACAAGGGCCAAGGTATTTCACCTCTAGATTTTCTTTCTTCTCTGCCTTATTTGTAAAAACTGAGAGACGACATGTTCCCCATGTGAGAGATCATCTATTCAGCATTAGTCTCTAAGGTCCTATGGGGTAAATGTCTTCTAAAGAAGCTATGGAATTTTTCTTTAAAGAAAGGAATACAAAATTGGTAAAGTTGGAGTGGTCTTACTGGGGAAAGTGTGAGTTATCCTACAGTCTGATAGTTTAGATAACAACCAGATGAAGATCTGGACCCAGTTCCTGGTTTTGCTGTGCATATATTCCAGTGCAACAGCTTCAAGAAAAGCAATATTTTACAAACTATTTGGTTGAGTTCTTTGTTCCAAACATGGCAATAGAAATATATGCTCCTATTTCTGCTATTTCACATGACTAGTGGTACTAGTGTATCTTATTATGTTTAAGGAAGGTCTTAGCCTTGTTTTTTCAGGAGTCTAGGAAAGGAGTCTGACCTAAGAATACAGACAGATGAATCCCTGCTCCTGTCCACAGGTTCCTGCTAGGAACCTACTGCTGTAAGGAGGTAAACAGTAAGTCCTTTCCTTCTCCTTGATAATTTATTGCCTCCAACTTCCCATTGCTTAACTTAATCATTCCTTTTGAAATAGATAGGAATATTTTCTAGGGTATGAGTTGGTACTGCACAGAAGTGTTGAGAAGTACCCCAACAGAGTACTGCATTAAGTCCTGAAGAGACACAGAACTTATTTGTGTTTTTCCACCACACCCAGTTATCAGTGTACAGAGAAACTGTTGGGAGCTTAATTTCTCCTTGTATAGATAAGCATTGATCCTTGTCAGCTTACTGCTTCAGCACAACTTGGGCAGCAGATTCCATAAAATGAAAATATGCCCAAGAATTAGGCACTGCCATGACTAAAACCTTTTGTGGAATTAACCTAAGTAATTTGAAACTGCTTTGATAAGTTGTGTCTATGAGGAGAAACATCTTGCAGTTTAATGAGGTATCATGGGAGGGAGGAAGATTAATTTAATTTTTTTTAAAAAGTCCAAAGTGCAATTGAGAAAAGGGTGGGAGGTCTTTCAACCATATTTTATTTATGGCTTTCATCAAAAACCAACTCTGTGTATCAAAGGGTCATGCCTCAAAGCACAAGTAAAAATTTCATTAACAGGACTTACTGTAATGTCTGTTAAGAGCTGCATCATGCAGAAGAGAAAAAAATAGAAAATATTCAAACTAAGACAAAAAAAAACAGATATTGCTTTGGCTAAGACTACATCAAGATAATACTTTAAGTTACCTTTTTGAGACTTGATTTGATAATTTTTTTAAGCAAGTACATCCATAAATCTGAACAGTTTATTTTATGACTACACAAATAAAACATTCTAATATACCAGCCCGTCCTTGCAAGTTTCAAGGTTACATACAACAGATTAGAGCTGTCAAGCCTCATGGTGCTTATTATATAGTGTTCCTGTTAAGGTTTCCTATGAAACCATTAGCCTTTTCCTTTGACATTTCCTGTTCTGCATGGCTGAATGTGTTTATAAACCACATATTGCTTTGAAGGTAGTCTAAGTAATGTTCAGGTTAAATTAGTTGTTAACAAGTTACATTTATTGAATTGCCTTTGTTTATACCACAAAAGAATATTGTTATCCTTGGTGGTTTCAATAGTTTCCTTTCAAGTAGCTCATGTATAAGCATATTAATTATTTCCTTCTTAAGAAGAACATTGAGAAATTGTGTTCTGGAAGCTAATAATGTATTTAATGAATTAGTTCTTACATGTTAATGAAGTATCTCATAAAACTAGTTTAAATATTTATTTAATTGAGTGTGGAAACAATAGAATCATTTCAAGACACGTTTTGCCTAACCATTCTGTAAGAAGATATCTATAGGGATAATAATAAATTTCTACTCAATATTTTGCAAAAAACAGAATAAAGTAAACAATTAGAAGAAGAAATGTGGAAAAAAATAGCTAGGAAAAAATCTAAATAAAAAAATATGAGCATTAATACATACTACAGTTTTATAGAATTATATCCACTACTATTTTTAAGCCCATACTTACAGTTGTCTCATTTTTACTGTTTTCTTGGCTGAATACTTTTATGACTTTTCTCTCTTACAACTAATGAAATCTTTAAAGCCAGTAGAACAGTGTAACTAACTGCTATATTAATTTTTTGGAAAATTAAAAATAAACCTAAGGATTTTCCACAGATAGAATACTATAACTGTAATATTAAATCCAATAGCTATGTAAACTCCGTCAACAGAATTTATGCTCTTAAGACAGACACAATATCCTAGTGCAGATCCTCAGCTGCTGTAAACTGAATTTCAACATTTGATATCCTCATGGTAATTTACTTGAACCGGGCATCAGACCCCTCTTCGGTTAATTTCTCTGAGACAGAAACATGTGATCTGTCTTGCAGTATAATGAAAATATGGAGATATTTCTGCTAAGCATTTAAATTACTTGTTCTTAATGGCAACTGTGTACTCAAGGGGTCGTTAATATAGTAAATTAAAAACAGTGTATTTGTTGCTTTCATAAAGCTTTATGTTATGTGCAATACTTTTGGATAACTTTTATAACCCTTCACATCTTTGCAAAAGGCCACTTGGCTGATGTTAAAAGAATACATAAATTTTCTACATGGCTTTCCCTAGTGTATATGGCAAGAGTTCAATATTTGCAGCTGACTCTATTTAGTAGACAATGATTCAGTGGAAAATTACACAATACATACAGGTTGACACAGTTTAACATAATTGACAGTTTGCTGAGGGACATCGCAACTGAATTAGCTGGCACAGGGAATAGCTGTCTGTCTCAAGGTTAGACTAAGGGCACCTATGAAACCATGATGTGCAAAGGTACAGCAACTTTCTAGAGAGATTACTTCTGTTTTGACCTCACCTCAATAAATACGGACCCTCCTATATTCACTCTCTGGGCACTTAAGTAACATAAAATTACAAACAACAAAATGTAAATGTTCCTTTTATTGGGATATAAAGCTATCCTGTGAGATATTAAAACACTCATAACACATTTGTAACATTTATAATGTTTCTGAAATGCTAATTTATTATTCAGAACTTGACAGCTAGGTAGTGCGGGAACAGCAAGAACTGAAAAATACATAGCACGTCTTACTTTACATTTATCTTAATAACATAGGTATACTGTTCATATATGAACCCTACTGCAGTAATATTTCTATGTCTTTTGACAGTGCATAAAAATCATGAAAAGCAACATAAAATTCTGAGAAGCATAGGAAGTATTACAATTTTAAATATTTTATTGTATTTCATCTATTTCTAAGGAGGGAAGGAGGATAGAGAGGAACCTTGGGCCAAGGTTTAACAGCAGTCTTCAGAGAAACCATCTGTTACAGGGAATATGTTAGGAATTATTTTAACATGCTTTTACAGAAATATTTAACTTGAGATGTGTGATAGCTACATAAATACTAGGTCTGGATGAATGGAAAGCTTTAACTTTGTTTGTTTGTTTGTTTGTTTGTTTTTCTAAATAATATTCCCAATTTCAGAATGTTCAGGGTGGAATTACAAATATTTATTTAGAAAAAAAGGAAAGAATTCACTTGAAAGTTTCAGCTATGAGCTGAATACAAGTCCCTTACGAGAATTCCATTTATTTCAAGGGGAAAAAAATGTATCTCAGAGTCTGTCTTCTCTGAAGAGGACAACATCAATGCAAGAAGGCTAAAAGATGTTATTGAAAAAGATTTCATTTAGTATTGGTTGCTTATTTTGAAATTCAGAGTTATCTGGAATGTCTGCACATATCTTGCCTAAATATAGTCAAGTTTAAAAAATATCTTGAGAATGAGAAAAGGAATGAAAAAAAAAATCAGGAGAACTTAGGTGACTGTTCATGAACTTTGGATAATTAAGTACTTCAGTAGTTTTAAAAAAATTATTTGTCTGAATTATAATTTAGGATCTATTTTTTCAGTACTGGTTTATATGTCACATGGCAGGGATCAGATACATAATTTAAATTCTTAAACAGGAGAGAAATATGGTGTTTAAATGGAAGATGGAGATTCCCAAAAGAGGTAATACACACTAAAAGAAACATTTTAAAGTTAAGTCTATGCTGTCTTCATGAGTTCAACTCAAATCACAGAAAATGAAATGTTCAGTCTCCTGAAGTGAGTTGCACAACTTCCATAGATATAAATAAGACCAGAACTTCGCTGCTGCACTATACTGAATAGTCAGTCTGACATTTGTACTCAAAGCTTTGATGCAATTACCAGAATGTGGAGTGTAATTGGATGACCTGAAGAAATCGGATGACCACATTAATAAAAACTTATTTAATAACTCAAAATTAGCCTACCTGGAAAACCTATTCTCTAATGGACAAAAAAGCATAAGTGTAACCACTACCACCAGAAAACCTTTCAAAACTCAAAAATAATTATTACTAAAAATATTTATATGTAGATATCAGTGTTGTGGTTCTAGTGCAGAAGAGAGAAATAGTACAACATGTTTTAAATGTATGAAAATATGTTATGTAGGAAGTTTTGTTTTAATTTAAACTGTTGAATTTCAGAGACATAAATTTTCAGTGCATGTAATGGGATTAGCAAATAATTTAGGAAATGTTTTTGTGAGTTTGTGTGTACAACTAAATTAAAACAATCTGATTTCTAATGTCTTTTGGCCAAAAAACCTATGGAGAATTGAGGATTACACATCCTCCACAGACCCCTTCTAACTTAAATTATTTTTCAAATCTATGATTCTATGAAAAGGATGCAGTCTTAGGTAAAATAAACATTTAATAGCTCCTGTACTACTCAGTTCCATGGAGTCTTAATGGTGGTTGTTGGAGAGTACAACCTTAAACATAATCAGGCCACCAGAAAGACTTGTTCATTTGAGCCATTCCTTCTTAGTTATCAATGATCACACCAGTAGTTATCCTGGAGTGAGGTCCTTCTGAACTGTTAGGACAAAAATAATAGCTGAGGAATAAATTTTCTGCATTGTAAGATTACTCAAAGATGTCTTAAGAGATCCAGGGACTAAGTCACTCACTCTGTGCTGTGGGAATATAATCAGTTACTTGTAATTGCAGCTCTTATGAAATTTTCCCTCTCATACTGAATTCCTGACTCAGCTGTACTATTTATTCAACAGAAGGATAAGTAGTAAGTTAATAATCTCTCTCCAGAAATCTCTAAAGTAATTACATAATTGTTTGACAAATTTGAAATCTCATACACAGAGGTGTTCAGTTCTAGACAACCAAGGCAACCTTTGAACTTTCTGCAGGTTATAGGTGCATTCACTACACATGAACATATTTCTAGTTGAAGGCAAAGAGAATGATCAGGAATAGGCTTAGGAGCAATTAAGAAAAATCCAGACCAATCAAATGCAGATGAATAACAGCAGGGACATCTGCTAAAGCAGTATTTTTTGTTAGATATTTTCTACTTCTTAATTTTTCCCCCTCTCCAATTCCTACATCTGTGTTGACATTTCTCATAGAAATGCATCTGGATATCTTAAAAAAACACTGCTTGGTGGAAATACCCTTTACTTGATAAAATAGCTGAAAAAACTTCAGAACAGTTAAGCAGGAGGAAAAGAACTGTTGATAAAGAATGAGGCCATGGGTAGCAAAAGAGGAAACATGACTTTTGCCTGTATTTGAAGTTAATTGGAGATTCTGATGCTGAGGTGTGAGACAGAGAAGAGCATTCCCAGAACCAAGGTACTTCAGAAGAAAGTAAGAACTTATTCTGGGAAGAGATTTACAAAGAGATTTTTCAAATGTCATTTAAGGCTGTTGTCATTTAAGGCTGCATGCCTGACTGCTTTTTGTGCTTTCAAAATCTTTTCTCAAGTTACTAAAATGAGCAGATAAAACTCTGAATAGACCCATAAGGAATCAGAACAGTGAAAATATCATTTTACAAAATCACTTTTCAGGGATTAATTTCTCTTTAAGGAAATTTCTCTTCTTGAGCACTAAGGGGGAAACCTCTAGATCATGTCCTTAGTCTTTGAGTTTTTCCCTGGTGTTTTCCATCCACTCTTCAAATTTTAATATCAAGAAGTCCTTTCTTTTTTACTAACTTGAACAAAAGGTTAAGAATTGTTTTGCTTTTGCTGCAATCTTTTATAAATTATCTGTTGCACTTAAAAGTGAAAAAAAAAAAAAAACAATACAAAACCAATACAAAATATAGATGTCGTATGCTAAGTAAAAGAGATAGTAAGCATCATCAAATGGATTGAGTGAATCTATAATGTAAGACATATTTCATTTCTATACTTTAACTTCCTTCCAACACGATCAATGTGATAAATATTCCCAGGCTCATCCAGGAAAATATCCCCTGATCTCGACAGTTCTGTTGTCTATGAAATCCTATATATAATAACTTTCAGCATATTTTATATATAATAATTTTCACCATATTCTTGAGAATATGTCAACATGGCCTCCAAAAGTATTTCTTTACCAATAGTGTCAGGAGCAAAGTCACAATCTTTGTCCATGTCCTCACAATAGGGTTTATTGCTTGTTGTATTACCTTTGAGCAAACTTTTCTAACTTTAAATCAAAAATTTTTAACAGTCATTTTACTTTTGACTCCCTGTACAGTCTTTTACATGCAAAAATCAACTTCTGGACTGCTAGAACAGCAATATCATATCGATACACTTTTTCCATATATATATCCTTCCAAAACATCACAGAGGTTGTTTTGATTTGTCAGTTACACTTTTCAGTGAAGTAAGAATATTGAGAAACCTAAGGCATTCTATCATAGGCACCATTTCTATTTATTTGCATTACAGTAACTTTATAAATATTTGAGAGAAATTAATTATTTCATTGTAAATATATTGAAAACAAAGGGGAAACAAGGTATTGTAGGAGTACTAACATTATGAATTCAAGCTTTAAAAAAATATACAAGAGTGCCTAAGTGGCTGCTTATCTGCCTAATAATCTCCCAGCTCCTGTGCTAATATGTGCATTAAGATGCATATTTTCATTATATACACCTTTTTTCGCCCTAGGAATCCAATTCCATAGGTGTTCAGGAGGGACAGTACTCACTGAGTAATGATTTTTAGAATCCTCCTCTACCGTCTCTGTATAGCTTTCTCAATTATTATACTACCAAATGTTTAAACTCTCCTCTGTATATAGTTTCTCAGTTTGGTTGCTATATTTTCTATAGTGGTCTTTTTGCAGGGTAGTTCCATTCTTTCTTGAGAGTCAATCCTCTGGGAAAGCGTCAACATATAGACTAGTTAATTTGGGCTTGTAAGTGCAAAAAATAGCAGCAGTTTTTTTTCTCATTTTTTGAATAATAGTTGGGATTACAAAATAGAATTGGCAATTCCTATCATGGCAATTCCTTCTAAGACACCTTTAGAGGCTGCTCAGCAAGAGTCTTTCTGCTTTTCTCAACCGCTCTATCTTGCCCCTTATTTTACCTCTGAGCTGTACTATGTTTGCAAGTCAGTAGGTAGAATCTGAAAAACAAGCCATGGAAAAGAAAACTTTCTGGAGTGGAAATTGTCCTGTAGGAACTGTAGTGTCTCCTCCTGCAACAGGATGCTTTCTCCAGGACCAAGAACAGATCTTTGTTGGAGAAGCTTCCCATTGTCGGAGTGGGAGGCGAACCCGGAGTAATGATGAGTCCCAACATGGGTATGATCATTCTCCCTTTATTTTAGCAAAATACACAGCTTTTATAGTTTAACATACTGTCCACGCACCAAACATCACCCCCCCCATTGGCTACAAGCATCTGATCACACACTCATGATTGGTTACAGCTTGTTACACACATTATTGCAATTGGCTATATACAAAATATCACGCGCTGTCCACGCGCCCCTCACACAGTCAGGATTCGCTGCTTGCAGGTGTCCCTGTTTTTCTTGCTTCTTCTTAGCTGTTTACCACAGCTCCTTCTCCTCAAGGCCGAGCCGTGCAGATATCCAGCTGTTTACCAGCTTCTCAGTGCCACAGCTCCTTCTCCTTAAGGTCGAGCCATGCAGCTCAACGTCACAGCTCCTTCTCCTTAAGGTCAAGCCGTGCAGAGTGATCCCAACATCCCATGATCAGTTTAATCAATTAATTTTGAAGTTCTTATGCATTCTGTTTTTACTAAGCAAGTAGTTTTTACAGCTTAGCTTGAATTTTTGATTCACTGTCTGGCACCTTAACTCTAGTTTTAATATTAACCAATGATGTTTAATATATACATAGGTATATGTGTATACATAAAGTGTTACAATTTATTTTATTTAATGAAAAAAAAATCCTAACCACCTCTAGAGATTAATCTGTTTCAGTGTATAGGTGTATAAAATCAAAAGTTGAAACCCTGTTAAAATTGTCTAGTTCTTTCTTTGAGAATATCAAGATGCAATAATGAATTGCTTCCCAGGATCCAAAAGGTAAGGAACTGTTTAAATATGTAGTGACAGTGACACCACCACAGGGATGTGGAAAAATGTTATTCTTCCTATAAGTGAGCAGCTCCAGACTTCTTCTTTCCATTTCTTATTTTGAACTCTTAAGTAGTTTCTCTGATCTTATGTGCTTACAGATTTGTGTTGACAGGAATTACATGCACTAGACGTAAAAACTCCTGATGCCTCTGCAAGAAACATCTCTTTTATATTATCTTAGCAGTAGTTTGTTTCCAGTGCACTAGCGAAGAAGAAAGAAAGAAAACGGAAAGTAAGTCTTTAACTGTGCTTAGCTGTGGGATTTTTCTTTCTGAGATTTACTGCCAGCTCTGAAGCTAGGGTATTCTTTTTTGTGGGTATGCTTGTCATTAATGGAGCTCCAGTAACTCTGGAAAGAGAAACATTAGAGCTGGTGAGAATGTGCCTGCCCTACCATGCACTTCAGAACACAAGGGGTTCTGGCTTAAAGAAACAGTCAACTTCATTTTATGACATTTTATTATTTTTCTATTTACAAGTTTGAAAGGAAGCGCTTTTTTTTTTTTTCCCAAAGTTACTTGCCTGTGGCAATAAGCTCAGAAAACATAGCTATATCAAACAGCAAAATACCTGAGGACCACAAGAGATTTCAAAGTCAGCTACAAAACCTTATCTCAGAACATGCTCTGTTTTTAAATACAAGTCTCCTAGTTGAATCTACCCTTTACCTCATTAGCTGTAGTTATATTCCTGTGCCTACATTGTTCCCATTTTAACGTATTTTAAGTACCCACGCTCATGATGCTCCTGAATGCTGCTTTACAGATTGCACCACAGTCTGAAGTATCCTGTTTGCTTCCCACTGTAAATCTTTATTCTATCTCCAGGATATCAACATTATGTACAGTGGCACCAAGAATGAGCCATTATGGTGACAACTCAGAAGCTCTTGCTGCTTGTCAGACAAGTTGTTACGAGACGTGTACCATATAAGCCTGGTCTGCATCATGTACATGTTGTAATCCATTAAGCTGCCTTGTTTAAGTCCATGCTAATATCTCAAAATTAGTATTTGTGCAGGAAGAGAATGGTGAGAGATAAAGCAAGAGTCTTAAGAGAGATTAGGGCAAGGAGGCAGATGTATCTATGTTTATAACAACGGTATGATAATGTTGACCTCTTGGCTATCTAATACATTCAATGTCATGCCATTAAATTGTGTCAGCTCCAGAACCAGGCCAGTGAATCACTATTCAATGGATCAATAAGATAATAGTTTGTGTTAGGATCACACCCACTATACATAGCAATTTTTGTCTCCATCAAAATTTCTTGAGAGGAATATCTTGTCCCTTAAACATGGGAAGACCAGCAGTGGGAAAACTTCTCTAGACTTTCTTTTCATCCCCAGAGACCTCTTCAATGCTAAGCGAATTGTCTTGCACAGAACTAAGGGAATAGAGGTATCACAGATGTGTAAATATGAATTTCCATCAATTTTATTTGCATATGATTCATCTCTCCTTAAAACTCAGTCAGAACCCATTACATAGCTCTGTATAATCCTTCAGTCCACCATAAGCTTTCATGTTTCCACAAGAGGGCTATAAAATTGCCTTTCATTCACTAACACTTGCTTTTTGGTTTAGTGGAAATATTTGAACTGAAGGCCTTCCTGTAGGACTGATTTGTTCTCAGCATGCTCTCACCTGCAAAAAATAATCAATATTTTACAAATAGGGATTCACAAATCCAAATTATCACACACTATCTTCAGGTGGAGGGTGCACTAATTGCAGGTGCACTTTCCTCTCAGTGGCCTGGGGATGAGGTGGGATGCTTTTATAGCACAAATAGAGATCACGTAGAAGATTGTATACATGCCTACAAAGATGAAAAATTGTTCTTAGGCAAGAAAAGGTAAAGAAATAGATAGTAGTCTTACTTACTTTTACTGAAGAACCTCAGTTACATAGATCCTGAAAAAGATGCAGCACTGAATGAAACAAGAGCGCAGCATTTAACTTCAACCTTAGGTCTGTGTGTGTGAAGTTTATTAGGATATTATAGTTATAAAAGAGCCTGGAAAAAAACACTTTTAATACTCATTGAAGTGGCCTGAGGAAAAAGCTATGTAATGGGTGGAGCTTATGGATTATTAACTGAATAGAAGATTAAAATAAATCAGAAGATCAGCACCCATGCACTTTGGAATTTTTATTACAGAGCAATGCATATGCTATAGTAAAAGCGACAGCTTAAACTTTACAATGGTTTTATTTGTTTCTAGGTTGGGGGGTTTTTGCACTTTTGTTCAATTACTCTTAGGTTATTACTCCTGACAACTAATATGACTGGAATGTCTTCCAAATGTAAGGATAAGTTGAACTCAAAGTGAAAAATATATGAGACAGATTATACATAGGCCTATAATCGCACAGCTGACGTTGATAGTGACATATCGACAGGCAAGGTGAGCAGCTCTGGTGCCAGCATGATCCTTAGTGGAACATTCTAGCAAGGTGCACAGAGGGGTTTCCTGAACTTGGGGAACATTGTGGGGAACCGAAAGAGCTTCCAGGAGCCCCCACCTTGAACCACAGCAGCTGTCAAGACCTGGGAGGCACCAGGAGCAACAGCAGCCAAGCCCTCCCACAGGTGTACAAGAAGCCCTTAGGGAGCACAAGCAACTAGAGCTGGCAAACAGGGCGTGGTGTGTCAGCAAGGGTGTGGTGTGGCAGTTTGTGTGACAGTTCACACGGAAGGATGCTCAGGAAGAGAGCTGAAGCTCTGCCTCATCGACCAGGAGCAATGGTATCCACCCAGCAGAAAGCCATGGCCTCTCTAAGCTCTGCACCCACCACAACAGACACAGCTTCCCAGGCAGAGCTCTGGTGGGAGCATGCTGCCACCCAGGTCTCAGGCTGCGGTGTGTGCCCTACTCTTACACCAGTATCGGACAGCAGCAGTGAGCACACCTGTGGGAGGTGGGCCCAGGTAGAGGAACACCTCTGCTTAGTGACAGAGCTCTGGGAGGAGGTGAGTAGGATGAGGAGTATCAGGTAGCGTGAGAGAGAGACTACTGGAATCGCACCCCGCCTTACCTGAGACAATCCCAACAGGCAGACAGGACACATGATATGGAGGATTCCCTATCCTCTCTCTGCGTGGCTGAACACAGTGACAGAATAGGGGAAATGGTGAAAAGTTCCTGCCTGGCACAACAGGTGCATCTCCTCTGTGACTGCCCCACCTTTCCAGGTGCCTTTGCATAATAGGTATGAGACTCTGCAAGTGGAACTAAATAACAATGAGGACCATGATTCACCTAGGTTGGAGGTGTCGCTGAGGTTAAGTCAGCCTATGCCCTGCATCAAAACTGCTTCCATAAAGAAAAAAACAGTGGGTCATTGCTGTAGGAGACTGTCTCCTGAGGGGAACAGAAGGCCCAATATGCAGACCAGACTCACTTTGTAGGGAAGTCTGCTGTCTCCCTGGGGCCTGGGTTAAAGATGTGAAGAGAAAACTTCCTATGCTGGTATCAACCTCAGATTATAATCCATTTTTGATTTTTCTAATAGGCAGTGATGAAGGTGGAACAAGAAGCCTGAGGGCCATTGAGATACTTCAGGGTCTTGGAATGACTGGTTATGGGATCAGGAGCACAGGCAGCGTTCTCCTCTATCCTTCCAGTTGCAGGGAATAATGAAGGAAGAAACAGTAAGAGCCAGCAGATCAATACGTGGCTCCAAACATGGTATCACAGGCAGAATTTGGGGTTTTTTGATCATGGGTCAGTTTACATGACAGCAGGCCCACTGGTGACAGACGTGGTACACTTGTCTCAAAAGGGGAAAAGGATCTTTGTGCAGGAGTGAGCAGGGCTCATTGAAAGAGCCTTAAACCAGATTTGAAGGTGGAAAGGGATAAAACCAGTCTCACTAGAGATAAGCCTGGAGGCGGCATGCCAATGTTTGAGGGACAGTGTGCTAATGAGGTCCTTCAGTCTGCCATCTCAGTGAGGTAGGGGATGGAGATCCATGCAGCAGCATGGACCTTGCAAAGACACAAAGATTATTGATGTGTTAGAAACCACAGAAGTTCTTGAAAATGGTCATGTAGGAATTAGGGCTTCTCCCCCCAAAAAGATGGTGGGTTCAATATCCCAACTGAAGTACATCTACACAAATGCACTCAGCATGGACAACAAGCAGGAGGAGCTGGAAGCCATTGTGCAGCAGGAAAACTATGATATCGTTGCAGTTACAGAAACATCGTGGTATGACTCACAAAATTGGAGTTGTGAAATAGATGTCTGTAAGTTCTTCAGGAGGGATAGGCAAGGAAGAAGAGGGGGTGGGGTAGCCCTGTATGTTAGGGAGTGTTTTGACTGTTTGGAGCTTAATGATGGTGATTATAGCATCGAGAATTTATGGGTATCTGTTGGTATCTACCAACAAGGCAGATATCATAGTGGGAGTCTGTTATAGACCACCCAGCTAAGATGAAGAGGCAGACAAAATATTCAATAAGCATCTGGGAGAAGTCTCACGATGACTAACCCTTGTTCTTGTGGGGGATTTTGACTTAACAGATGTCTGCTCGAAATACAATACAGTAGAGAGGAAACAATCTAGGAGGTTCCTGGAGTATGTGGAAGATAACTTCCTGACAGCTGGTAACTGAGCCAACTAGGGAAGGTGCCCCACTGGACCTGTTGTTTGCAAACAGAGAAGGACTGGTGGTGAAGTGATGGTTGGAGGCTATCTTGGGCATAGAGATCACAAAATGGTAAGTTTTCAATTCCTGGAGAAGTAAGGAGGGTGGTCAGCAGAACTGCCACCTTGGCATTCCAGAGGGCAGACTTTGGCCTGTGTAGGGGCCTGGTAGACAGAGCCCCTTGGAAGCAATCCTGAAGGGCAGAGGAATCCAGGAAGGCTGTGGACATTCTTCAAGAACAAAACCTTAAAGGCACAGGACCAGGCCATCCCCATGTGCCGAAAGATGAGACGGTGGGGAGGAAGACTGGTCTGGCTGAACAGAGAGCTTTATCTGGAAATCAGGGAAAAAAAAAATTATGACTTTTGGAAGAAGGAGCAGGCAACTCAGGAGGACTACAAGGATGCTGTGAGTTTATGCAGGGAGAAAATCAGAAGGGCCAGAGCCCAGCTAAGAACTTCATCTTGCTGCTGCTGTAAAAGACAATAAATACTGTTTTTATAAATACACTAGCCACAAAAGGAGGACAAAGAAGAATCTCTATCCTGTATTACATGCAGCTGGAAAGATAGTGACAAAAGATGACGAAACAGCTGAGGTACTTAATGTTGCCTTTGCCGCATTCTTAATAGTAAACCCAGTTGTTCTTGGAGTCACCAGCCCCCTGAGCTGGAAGACATGAACAGGGAGCAGAATGAAGCCCCATAATCCAAGGGGAAATGGTTAGTGACAAATGTTTTTGATTTGTGCTGAAAACAGTGTTGATAACACAGGGATATTTTTGTTATTACAGAGCAGTGCTTTCAAAGAGTCAAGGCCTTTTCTGTTTCTCACACCACTCTGCCAGTGAGAAGGCTGGGGATGCACAAGAAGCTGGGAGTGGATACAGCTGGAACAGCTAATGCCAACTAACCAAAGGGATATTCTATACTATATGATGTCATGCTCAGCATAGAAAGCTGGGGGAAGAAGAAGGAAGGGGTGGAGGGACATTCGGAGTTATGGCATCTGTCTTCCCAAGTAACCATTACGCGTGATGGAGCCCTGCTTCCCTGGGTGTGGCTGAACACCTGCCTGCTTATGGGGAGTGGGGAATGAATTCCTTATTTTACTTTGATTGCATGCATGGCTTTTGCTTTACCTATTAAACCGTCTTTTATCTGAACACCTGAGTTTCCTCATTTTTGCTGTTCCGATTCCCTCCTCTGTCTCACCGTGGGGGAGTGAGCGAGTGGCTGCCTGGTGCTTAGTTGCTGGCTGGGGTTAAACCACAATAACTTTCCAGAACACAGTCCTGCAGTCCATCTATAAAACCCAAATACCTTATTTTTCCAAGTCTACTTTTGTAGTTCGCCAAACTGAAAATGAAGGTAATTGAAACATATTGTTCCTGGTCTGTAAAAAATTCTGATATTTCAAAAAATGTATAATCCTGAGTAAATATATCATATTTCATGATGGAATTTATTCCATAAAAAGAAATCAAACAGTGTAAAAAAAAAACCCCACAAATTCTTACTTGTTTCCATTTGATTGGTTTAAAAATAAAATAACCTTTATTACTAGCTCTAGTAGAAAGTGCCAGGCAAACACAGATTTATTTACAATTCTGGCAAGTTTGTAGCATTCTCAAATTTTATCACCTTTGTTAGAAATATTGAGTAACACCAAGTCTAGTGCTGATCATGGTCTGTCCTTGTAAGAATTCAATGATTACTGTTTTCTGAGGATTGTTCATTAACCAGCTCTTAATTCATGTGACATGTTATGTGTGTAATGACTGACATTTTCTTACAATGTCCTAAATTTTTCCATCATCAGAACTAAGATTTCCCCACATGCATTGCAGTACAAGTAGAAAGACTAACAGTACAGAAACAAAAAAGAAAAAATATATTTACAAATAAAGCAAAAGCAATTCATGAAATTATTCTTAAATTTTAATCTCTGTTGTAGAAAATTAAATATGAGAAGAATTCTTAGAGAAAGATAACCTAATATTTATCTTTTTACTTCATATTGTCTTTTTCAATCGTTACAAGCTGGTGAGCACTCAAAAGTTTAAGAAAAAGCCACTTAAGTACCTCAATAGCTCTGACATTTTCAAACTCCACTATTTGAAGACATCATCTTATCTAAGTCATCACCACTCAGAGCTTTCAAAAGCATATATAGATTGAATATATTATGTATGTTTACATGTCCTGAAAATCTTTTACCTCGTGAGAAAAAGTGGACCTTTGTACTTTTGCTGGAGGAAGGCTGACTGATGTTGAGGAGTAGGGAATTTTATCGCAAGTGTGTCTTTTTTTTGAAACATATGAGATTTCAACAGGATGTTTTTATGGGCAGGAATAGACTCTGCAGAAGGAGCGAATTGAGTTTAAGATATGATTCCTGACAAAGAAGTGTTTAGGCAGCAAGATAGCTTCGTAGAAGAAGGTAAATTCATGTCTTCTTGATCATTTAAGCCTAAACCAGATATCTTTCTTCCCTAGAGAAAAATACTGTTCTGAGGCAAAAATTAACTATTAACTTCAGGTTTAAGCAGATCATACCAAATTAATTCCAGGATCCTTTGACCAATTTGTGAACTACCTCTACTGAAGTAATTTAGATTTTTGTTTCTGAGTGACTAAAAATGCAAGATAGAGTAGGAAAGTGCAAAAACCCTGGGTGACTTGATCCCCAACAGAGCTTGGAACTTTTTAGATCAAAGCTAGCACCTGATTTTCTACAGACTGACTAAGAATTTGACAAAGATTATTTGAAGGTGAGAGAACCCTTCAAGACAATCCATAAAGAATACTGAATTCTCTGTACATCTGCATTAATACTGCGCATCTGGAGTTGGACTCCAGAAGTCTCCACCTTTTCAAATGGTTGCATGCAGTCCTTTACTGGCGTTTCTCTTCACTCACTGAACACTCAGGTGTAGGAAGGACTTCTTATATCTGTATTCAACTTCCTACTAGTTAGGGGTCTAAACCATGCAGACTCTCATTATAGTTAAAAGAGATGAACACCTTTAGGAACAGAAAGAAAGCCTACAAGCTGATGAAGAACCAGTAGATTCACTAAATGCAAAACTAAATCTAGATAGAGATAGATTTTTTAACAATATGCTCTCCTGGAGTTTCGTATTTTTACAGGCTGCCTGAGGATTGTCTCTCTTGCTTTATTTTGTTTTGGTTTATGGTTGTTTGGGTTTTTTTCCATTTTCCTCTGCAACCCATTATGAATTTTACTCTTCAATGTCAAACTGAGTGGAATTTTTATGTAGTGACATAAAAAAAATTGCATAACAGGAGACCATTATTTTGTAGGACACAATAAGAGTCTTGTTCTGTCTAAAGATTTGCAATGTTACGTGCTATCTTATATACTACTTCACATGGTTGGATGAGCCTGAGGGTGGTTGTGTCTGGTAAATGAGCAGTGTCCAGTGATTAATTGTTTGCAAAGTACTTTCCCGTTCTTCTGCCAGAATATCTTAGCTAGGACTTGCACTCATGTTGGTGCAGGTGCTACATCAAAAGGTTTTGCTCATTTTGTTATCTTCAGTTGGCAGAAAATGTATCACACATGAATACATTGTGAGCAGTAACCATGACTGGCTGAATGACTATGAAACTATTATACAATCTAAATTCTTCAGCTCAGATGCAGTAGTTTTCATTCTAAACTTTTAAATAATTTCATGTCATCCATGCAAATAAATTTGAAACTCATCTTTAAGAAACATGACCTATATGTCACTATATTTACATATTTGTACATCATAATGAATAATGCCCCACAAGTGATTATTTTTTCCCCTTTAATTAACAGCAGTATAAAGTTCAGCATTTTCGGTCTGGGGAGATTTTTATTAACTTTGTGTTTTAAATAGGCTGCATATTGTATATACCATTTCAGTGTCATTTTACAGAATTAAATAGTTATATTCATTGCAGTGAAGTTATCACTGACTCATAAATTAATGGATAAAAAATCCTCACAGTAAAATAACAGGAACATAATTAAACTATAGAACTTCTCCCAATTTTGGGTGACCTTTTGATAAATTAAAATTATAATTACTTTAACTTTTTGGATTGGGCTGACACTGGACAAAACCTTTGGCTTTTTCTATACAGAGAACACCTCTTCGTAGAAGGTGATTAGTCCAGTAGAAGGTTATTTAACTTTTATTACCTGGAAGGTTACAAAAAGCAGTTCCACTGTCCCTACGTTTGACTATTTCTTCTTGATCAGAGTGAAATCTCATCTCTACCACACAGACCTGAAGTGATATCATTATCTAACATAAGCACTAAATATTTCAATGTAAGTGAAAATATATTTCTGCTTATGGCAAAATTTTGCTGACAGATCTACAATATTTGTTGCAGCAGAACATAATAATTTTATCAATGTTCTGAAAACTTTCTTTTTTTCTTTCTAGTTATAATTCCATGTAATTGATTGCACAATATTTAGTATTTAAAGAGCAAGTGGTAAGGCTATGATCTTCTGACAACGTACTGGGAAGTAATGAAAAACAACATTAAGAAAATGACATGTAGTAGAAGTACCTGTTGCTCTTATTCTTTTGTGCTCTCTTAAATAGTTTAACAGTGCACCAGAAATTCAATACTATACAAGTCTACAGGAGAATCTCACGGAGGTCTCCTAGATCTACACTTCATTCTTCATAAAACTCTAAAAAACAACTATGATACAGCAGTCTCAATGCTTTTCCAATGCTGCTTTGTTGATAAAAAACTTTCTTGGACAAGTCCAAGTCCATGGCTACTTCGGCCAAAATGCCAGTGAAGGAGCATCAGTTCCTGCTATAAATTTAATAAACTGGATACTCATTCAGTCTGCAAATGCAATCCTGCATAACCAGTATGCAGCTTGCAATGCAGTCACCCTTACTTGAATGAGTTAGAGTGGCATACCTAAAGTACAATGATTTGTACTAAATATTGCAGAGGATACCAACTCTGTGTATCAGAGCAGTATTAAAATTTCCCCAAATTAGTTTTGCTACCTGATATGAGAAGTAAGGTCTGAAGGTCTGCAGCCTGCTCTTTACAATCTAATTAAACCTTCTCACTCCAGATATAAGAGGCATCATGCTTGCAGGCTCTCATCCTGCTGGAGTAGTTCAACCACCCCGACATCTGCTGGAAAAGTAGAACAGTGAGCTGTAGGCAATCCAGGAGAGTCCTGGAATGCATGGAGGATAACTTCTTATGCCAGGTAATAGACAGCCCTACCAGAGGGGATGCCATACTGTATCTTTTGGTCACCAGAGCATGGAAGCTAATTGGTGACATCAAGATTGGAGGCAGCCTGTGCTGTACTGATCATGCACTGGTGGAGTTTGCAGTCCTGAGGGATATCGATACAGGCGAAAAGTAAAATCAGGACCATGAATTTTAGGAAAGCAAGCCTCCAGCTCTTCAGGAAGTTAGTCAGTAGGAACCCCTGGGAAACTGCCCTCAGAAACAAGGGAGCAGAACAGAGCTGTCAGATCTTTAAGGATGCTTTCCACAGAGCACAAGATCTCTTGATCCCCAGGTGTAAGATATCAGGAAAGGAAGGCAAGAGGCCAGCATGGCTGAGTTGAGACCTGATGGTCAAACTAAAAGGCAAAAAGGCAATGCACAGGCAGTGGTTGCAGGTACAGGTATCCTGGGAAAAGTACAGGGACGCTACTTGGTTGTGTAGGGATGGGGTCAGAAGGGCCAAGGTGTGGTTGGAGCTGAACTTGGCCAGGGATTGAAAAAATAATAAGAAGGGCTTCTACAGGTATGTTAGCCAGAAAAGGAAAGTCAAAGAGAACATACTCCCCTTGACAAGAAATACTGGCAAACTGGTAACAGTGGATGAGGAGACGTCTGCGGTACTCAGCGACAACTTTGCCTCAGTCTTCACTGGCAGTTTCTCTTCCCACATCTCTCAAAAGTATGTCCTGCAAAATGGGAACCGGGGGAGCAAAGTCTCTCTCAGAAGACCAAGTTCAAGACCATCTGAGAAACCTGAACATGCACAAGTCTATGGGACCTGATGAGAAGCATCCCAGAGTCCTGAGGGAATTGGCTAATGTAGTTGCCAAGCCACTCTCCATCATATTTGAAAAGTCATGTTGGTCAGGTGAAGTTCCTGGATACTGGAAAAATGGAAACATTACACCAATTTTTAAAAAAGATAGTAAGGAGGACCCTGGGAACTACCGACCCTCTGTGCCTGGGAAGGTCATGGAACAGATCCTTCCTAGAAGGTATGCTAAAGCACATGGAGGACAGGGAGGTGATTTGAGACAGCCAGCATGGCTTCACCAACAGCAAGTCCTGCCTGACCAACCTAGTGGCCTTCTAGAGTGGAGTGACCACATCAGTGGAGAAGGGAAGACCTACTGATGTCATCTATCTGGACTTCTCTAAGGCCTTTGATACGGTCTCCCACAACATCCTTGTCTCTAAATTAGAGAGTGATGGATTTGAATGGTAGAGTGTTGGGTGGATAAGGAATTGGTTGGATGGTTGCATCCAGAGGGTAGTGGTCAACGGCTCAATGTCCAGATGGAGATCAGTGATGAGTGGTGTCCCTCAGGGGTCCATACCGGCACCAGTAAGAGTACTTAATATCTTCATCAATTACATAGACAGTGTGGGATCAAGTGCACCCTCAGCAAGTTTGTAGATGACACCAAGCTGAGTGGTTCGGCTGACACACCTGAGGGATGGGATATTGTCCAGAGGGACCTGGACAAGCTCGATGAATGGGTCCATGTGAACCTGATGAGGTTCAATAAGGCCAAGTGCAGGGTCCTGCACCTGTGTTGGGGCAACCCCCAGAATCAATACAGTCTGGGGGATGAAGGGATTGAGAGCAGCCCTGCCAAGGAGGACTTGGGGGTACCTGTGGATGAAAAGCTGGACATGAGCCAGCAATGACTGCTTGCAGCCCGGAAGGCCAACTGTCTCCTGGGATGCATCCAATGAAGCGTGGCCAGCAAGTCAATGGAGGTGATGCTGCCCCTCTGCTGTCCTCTGGTGAGACCCCACCTGGAGTCCTGTGTCCAGTTGTGGAGCCCTCAGCATAGGAAAGACATGGACCTGTTAGATCATATCCCGAGGAGGGCCACAGAAATGAGACACCTCTCCTCTGAGGACATGCTGTGAGAGTTCAGGTTGTTCAGCCTGGAGAAGTGAATGCTCTGGGGAGACATTCTTGCAGCCTTCCAGTACTTAAAGGTGGCTTATAATAAAGATGGGAACAGACTGTTTTGTGATAGGACAAGAGGTAATGTTTTTAAACTGAAAAAGCGTAAATTTGGACTAGATATAAGGAAAAAAAAATTCACAATAAGGGTGGTAGAAAAAAGTCTACTTTGGCAAGGGTTCGTGGGTTATGGTTGGACCTCTTTCACAAATTTTAAGCTTGGGAGAACCAAAATAAAAGATTTTCCATAGCAAACCCAATCTTTTTTATTGGAGTAACCTTTCAAAATGAACATTGCATAGTTTATCGTAGCTAAGAGAATTCTTGTGTACCACTTATGAAAATCACTAGTTTGTGTATCAGTCACTGGAATGCATAGAGCAACAAAGGCTGTGGGATAAAGCTGAAAAAAATCTCTGATAAATATATGGTTTCTTAGCTACCTAATTTCTGTATTTATATGTTAAATGTTTCTATATTGTGACAATATATTTAGCCAACCAGTATTGCTCAAATGCAATAACCAGTAAACGAAGTGAAATTGCCCTGTTGAATGCCTGAGTTTCCAGTGTGATCCCTGGTGAACTACATTACCTGTATATGGAAAGTTTAGGACTGTTAGTATGGATGTAGTTTTTCCTTCTCCTTCCTTTTCTCAGTACACAAATGCATTATGAATATAAAATGGAGTATATTCTCTTTCAAAAATTCACATTTCTCTGCCTTTGTCATTATATTCTCAATATATCTCATACAATTTTCCATTGGCTTTTAAAAATTCAGAAATCTACAGAAATATTATTTAGTGCAGTTTAACTTTAAAAACATGTTAAAAAACATTTAAGTAAAAATTTTTCTCAGAAAAAAGGCAGTTAGTTTAAAGCAGAACTTTTTATATGAAACCTGTTTATTTTTTCTCTGGCTATTGCAGAAAGATGTATTTTTAATTTCCGAAGGTCAGTAATTTGATAACTACTTCTTGTTCCATGTGCAAAAGCTTTGAGTAGTAGTGTGTAATACATGGTGATTAATATAATTTACTTTCAACAGTGAGTTACAGACTTTGGAATCTGAAAGAGGAAGGTATGTCCTTTGCAACCCCAATTTACAAACAGTTCCAAAAAAGACGAAGAGCTCACTTAGTCCCTGTGACTAGCAATTTTTGGTTTTCAAGCTTTCTAATATGAGATTTACTCGGAAAATTTGGAGTGTTTTTATCTACCATAACAGCATCCTCAGTGTTGAGCAGTGGAATATGGAAGACACTCAGATCACTGGGCACAGAAACATTTTGAGTCATGGCTTTTTGTATGTACCAAAATCTTTCTTTTGTTCTCATCTAAATCCTTTCTGGATTTAGGCTGTTAAACACGCTCCCCCCTAAAGAAACAAACAAAAACCTAACATCTCTTCTATTGTTAAAGTTTATCTCCTATGAGAAACTTTTCTCTTTTTTAATTATTGTTTTTATTCTTATAATATTGTTCTCTCTGTCTGAGGTTGCCATCTGCTAAGCAGTTTCGCGATTGCTTCCAGGAGAGCTTGGTGACTATAGACATTCCAATAACTGCTAACCCAACAATCATCAGTAAAATTCTTCTATACACATAATACACTTGCCTCAATGTCCTATTTTCCAGTATTCTTGAGGGTTGAATTGTTTTCTCATTGAAAGAATTTATAAATGAGAAGAACATTAAAAAAATTAATGGAATAAAAACTAAAAATAAATTCAAAATATTTTACCTCTCATGCTCACTCACACATTTAAAGTATATTCATTTGCTTGGAAATGGAAACCTGGACACGGAATCAAACCTCAACAAGAAAGAAAATAAGCAAGAAGAAAAATAATCTGTTAAGGTTTTACAGTATTTTTTCATAGTTTGTTATGCAGATCTGAGAAGAGATACAACATGGTATGAAATGACCACAGTTCCTTTCTACGAATTAATAGGTCACAAATTCATAGATTTTTGGAATTAAAATAGATAATTGCAAACACCTAAACTACTGATTTTATAATATGGAACACATTGTTTCTTAGCTACTTTAATCCCTATTGAATTAAGGATTACTTCATTACTTCACTACTTCGTTACTGGGATTTTAAGTACTTGCAGTCTTGAACAGCTTGCTTGGTTGGCAAGTTGATTAACTGTTTTAAGAGAAATAACCAGAAAGCCATCTGTGATATTTAGGAGTAGAAAGACATATGATGTTGACAAACAGAAAGTAATTTCCTTTTGGGTTTTGTTAGTTGTGGATAAGGCCTCAGGATAAGTTAATCTGCTGAATCAGAGTAATTTTCAGAAAAATAGCAATCTAATTTGATTTTCAATAGTGTAAAGAGCATGTATTACCTGCGGTGGTTAAAGTGATTATGACTCAATGGAATTCATGAATATTATCACTGAGAAATAAAAATGCCCCATGACATCTCAAATGAGCTTTCAACATTATGATGAAAGTGTGCTATGTTGAAAGTCAATAATGTGAACTATTTCACTGTTGAATGAAAATTTAAAAAAAACTCAGGAAGGATCATTTTATAAATGTTTGTTCCTTAGGAGTCATTCATATGGGATCCCACCTGCCATTGTGCATCCTTGTGCTCCTCTGGGCTTCTGGAGCTGGGTCTTTGATGGGCCAATGACTCTCCTGTGATAGTGGGCCTGTGAGGAGTAGCGTGAGGGTATTATTTGGGCTCCTGCTGCTGCCATTGTTCCTCTGAACTCCTTTGTGGGTGTGCAGATGAGCTTTTATCATAACAGTCTTGACTCATGAAAAAGTCTTCTCAAGATGTCAATAACTACAGTTTTGGTTAGGGAATAAAGAATTACAGTCACATTGTTCCTTTGTTGTCTTATTAAATTTACCTGATGTTTCATTTTTCCCTTGCTTGAAGGAGGATATTTGAAATCTGATAATAAGGCTTCCTTTTACCCTTTCTGCTGATATGAGAACTTATGAATTCCATGGTTTGGATGAAATGGGCAGCATCTTTTCCACAAATTTCAGGATCTCCAACAGCAAGCTAGCCAAATGTATCCATATCATCAAGCAATGCTTAAGTCATACTTGTCCTCTTTGCTTCCCACAGCCTGGATACCAAATTTGTTCTAGGTTTTTAAATGATAGTAAAAAATTTGTCAAAATCCTGTAATACTGAGAAGCCATTATTCAAACAAAAATTCTATTCTATTTTATAAGTTTTATGGCCTTAGTAATAAATGGTATATTTAATTCTAAGCATTTATAACACTTTATTGACATTACTATATTGAAATCACTTTAAGTTAATTTGGACCACCTTGGCTGTAAACATTTTAATGAGGCTAAAACTACATTATACATTTTATGTAATTACTTGGATAGATTAGTTTAAGCCCCTTTACATAGATGAACCATGCAATTACATTTCTTGTTGTAACATTACAGAATTTATTAAGAACAGAAGTAAAATTGTTCATCTGCCTGATTAAATGTTTTATCACACTGAGTGGTTTGACACATCCACACACAATAAATGCACATATGCACATAAGCACATGTATACACTTAACACATACATTTGGTTATTTCCATAAGCATGTCTACATTAATATGTGTCAGTAATCTTGCAAACGTATCAGAAATAACAACTGTCTTTACCTTATAAAAATGTTGCTATTCATTAAGAGTTTTCCTGAAGGAATATTCTGAAAGTAATTTAACCAAGAAGAACCTGTCTTCAACAAGATTAAGTAATGAACCGTAGAGGGAACACAAGCTCATTGGTATACACTAAAATATACAGAAGGAATATTTGAAAGATCGCATTTGGAAGGAATGCATATAAGTGATGTCTGAGGATGTGTAGCCATTAGTTGTTTGTTTGTGCTTTCACTATTGTTATTTTCATTTCATTGACAGACTTACTTCATGAATCAAATCCTTTCACAGATGTGGGTTGTGAACAGATTATGAACATGATGCATATTATGAAACCTCTGTATACCAAGCATATGAGCATATCTCAATCTTTACTACTTTTAAGGTTTTTTGGTTTGTTTGTTTGTTTGTTTTTTAAATAAATACTTCTTTTTGGGAATTACTTTGGTGTAAGGGATAAGGAGTCATCTTAGAAATCTTTAAATCTCTAGCCTAATTTAGGAATCCATCACTAAAATTATGTTGCAACTATGTTGCTTAAGGGAGACCTTATTGCAGAATTTCAGTAATTCAAGGGGGTTTCTAAGAAAGATGGGACAGACTTTTTAGCAGAGCCTGTTGCAATAGGACAAGGGGTGAGGGTTTAAACTGAAAGAGGGTAGATTCAGACTAGATCTAAGGAAGATATTTTTTACACTCAGGGTGATGAAACCCTGGAACATGTTGCCCAGAGAGGTGGTACCCATCCCTGGAAAGATTCAAGGTCAGGCTGGATGGGGCTCTGAGCAAGCTGATCTAGTTGAAGATGTCCCTGCTCATTGCAGGGGGTTTAGATTAGGTGACATTTAAAGGTCCCTTCCAATCCAAACTATTCTATGATTCCATGCTTCCTCCCTTAAAGGGCAAAGATCTGTTAATTCACAAAAACAAAATTTTAAACCAACAGTATTGATCTGCTTAACCATCCCGTTCCTGCAATATTCAACTTTCAATCAGAGTGTAATGAGTAATTGCAGACTTATTCTAAACATCAGCATGATTTTGCACTACTACTATTAACTTCATTAAGCTGTAATCACATGAACAACTGCACTTATGAGCTCTTTTCTATATAACTATTTTATCATAGCTGGATTTTTATTATAAATTATATTATATATTATAAA
>NW_010555434.1:0-32073 GCF_000687285.1 Phaethon lepturus | reverse complement strand
ATGTTGAAAACCGGACCCAGTATTGATCCCTGGGGAACAGGTATCTACCACTTCTCTGGGCAACCTGTGCCAGTGTTTCACCACACACATTGTAAAAAATGTCTTCCTTCTATCTAGTCTAAATCTGCCCTCTTTTAGTTTAAAACCATTGCCCCTTTTCCTGTTGCAACAGGCCCTGCTAAAAAGTCTGTTCCCATCTTTCTTATAAGCCCCTTTTAGGTACTGGCTGCAATAAGGTCTCCCTGGAGTCTTCCCTCCCCCAGGCTGAACAACCCCAACTCTCTCAGCCTGTCCTCATAGGAGAGATGTTCCATCCCTTGGATCATTTTTATGGCCTCCTCTGGACCCCCTCCAACAGGTCTGTGTTTTTCCTGTGCTGAGGGCTCCAGAGCTGGACGCAGGACTCCAGATGGGATCTCAGCAGAGCAATATATAATGCCTTGATCATTCATGTAGTGAGAATATCAGGAAGCTGAAGGAAACAAACTAATTGCCAATACTAGTATGTCAAAGAGGGAATCAAACACTTGTATCAGGAAAGCTCCAGTACTTACAGGCAGTAATTCAGTGTCTCCTTAGCCACTGCCTTGTACACAGATACTATTTTTTAAGTTATATATATACATGAAGCATGTAACGGAATTCTGTTGTGACCTATAAGAACTATTCTTTGGTGTTACATGGTTCTAGTGGTTCAGCTACATTGAATTTTGACAGATGTGTAACTGCAGGTAGTAGGGTTTTTTTGTGTCTCTATTTTTATTTTTTTAAAGCGTAAGTGTCTTGAGATCTATTCTTCTACATGATTAGCTTTCTGATTAGCTTCTCA
Source organism: Phaethon lepturus (assembly GCF_000687285.1). Taxonomy (NCBI): domain Eukaryota; kingdom Metazoa; phylum Chordata; class Aves; order Phaethontiformes; family Phaethontidae; genus Phaethon; species Phaethon lepturus. The sequence continues at coordinate 31,244 of NW_010555434.1, read as the reverse complement.
ATGCTAAGGTTTATTTTAATTGTTCCACATGGAATTTCCTAATGTGTTGAGCACTTGCACAACCTAAATTGCAGGATTACCCATTCAACACGGGAAAACAAGCATTGTGTATCTTTTTTTTGTTAAGTGTTAGGGTGGTGTGTGTTTCATTTGCACTGGTACTGTGCAAATGAAGCAGAAGGGCTGTCAAGAGAGGGGTACTGTCTAACATTCAGTAATTACTTTTTTCCCTAGATGTCAGATATCCCAAAAAGAGCTGGGTGTCCCCTTTTCTTTTTCTAATGACTATTGATACTGTAATCAAGAGTCAAAATGTCATTAGTGACAGCTGACTGCACTGTGAAAGGCTTGCTCCCCTCTCTTGGGGAGCTGCAGTCTAACCGTTGTTTTGAGTGGGCTGTCTTTTCAATGCTTTTGTTTAATCCAGAATCTCCAAAGATTCCTCCTTCAACACATGTTCTCTTACAAATACAGTGTTTGGAGATTGTCACCTTCTTCCTCCAGCTGCTGGTTAGTCAAACCTGATGTTTATGGACTGTATTTGTGCTTCGGTGTGACCCAGAATAAGAGCTGATGGTGGTCAGTGGGATTGCCTCTGGAGGTGTATTTTCCTGGTGCTCTGGAGCTGGGGAAACCAAATTGCTGCTGGTATTGCCTGTCTGCAGATTACAGCTTTGGGTACAAGTCACAGGGCTGAGGCTGTTGTCTGTGAGGCAATTGTAGCCAAAAGTTACCCAAAAAAAAAAAAAAAAAAAAAAAGAAAAAAGAAAAAAAAAGTGTCATCATCTGATAGCTTTGTTGAGGAAGCAATTGTTAAGGCAGAAGGTGGATTTATTGGACTGGTAAATCATGTCCCTTGTGCAAATTCTTTGCAGTCTTCTCTCCTTAAGGTAACTCTGGAAAAGAAAACAGCATGAAAATCTAGGTGAAGGCTTTTTATCCTTTCCTTTGAGATTTCCTCGTATACAAACACCACAGATCCTAAAGGATTAGGCTAGACATTGAAATTTCTGGTTGCTGTCAGGGTGGGTCCCATGTTCAGGAAATTTAAGCTTGTATGTGAATGTCTCGTGTTTTGAGTTCTTACAATTTTCCATCTGTCACCATAAAACAGAGTTTACTGATCTTAAGATCAGATAAAAGGTACTTTTAGGACATAGGGCATTTGTCCATTTAGTTTTTGTTCTTACAGGCCTGGCCCTAAGGACCACCCTGAGTGAAAAGTGGAGTCCCTGGCTAACATCCCTGCACTTTGCCTTAAATAGCAGCATTATGGGAGAGGTCGTATTTTTATCATATTTTTATTGTTCTTGCTTGATCTTATGCTGTCATTGCATTTATAGAATCATAGAATCATAGAATCATTTAGGTTGGGAAAGACCCTCAAGATAAACAGTCTGTATTTCTGTTTTCCTCTATAAAATAGCTCTTGATAAAGATATTAATCTTAGAAGGCCTTTGATTTCTACCTCCAAGATAGTCTGTAGCCAAATATAAGCCTCTTAAGGGCAAAAAAATATATCTTGGTCCAAATATTTTATAGATGTAATACAGTACTGTTGGAAATGGAGACAGGGAAAACAAGCTGATGTTAAGACAGTCCCATAGCTTCACTGATTGTATTGGTCTTTTATGGTCATTTACACAAAATTAGTTTTGTAATGAAGAGCTGATATGTGCTGTTAAACGCTACAAGGAACTCAGCTGACCTTTAAATATAGCTGATATTAAAAATCATGTGGAATTCCATCCTTTCAAGAAGGGGGAACCAAAAGAGCTCTTAATAAACTAAATGTAAATCTGGGCACAACGTGTATGGCCATTTGTTTATGCACCTACCCTTTGAGAAGTGAATTTTAATATGAAGACTTGTTTTTAAAGAAATTGTTATTTTATGCACCTAAACTGAACAATTTCTCTGATAGCACTGAACCTGAAAATCTGATTTTTATCCCCACCCCCCGCCCTTGCCCCAAGAAATTGCTGATGGATTTTAAGTCTTATGGCAAACACAAGTGGAGATGACAATAAATTTTATTTAAAAATTTCTAAAAAACACTTCTGCAAAGTACTTTATAGAAAAGGTATTTATTGTATAGAGTGCAGTCCTGTTCATAGTAGAATCTTTTTTTTCTTTTTCCCTACGAAACACTATTAATGTTTTTTAAAACTTAATTTTATGGATGTGGTATTGTGGGTGCATTCTGACCTTGCAGTAATTGAGTAGCTAGTGCTAAAAATACGGGACAGAGACACGGGTAAAAGAGAATATGTACTGTTTGATTACTCTTGGATCATTACTGTGGCTAAACCTTTATGTCTTGATGTTATTATATCTGTATGTCTCTCATATATGCAATGGGTAAAAGGAAGAGCTTATCTTTATCTCGTTTAAGGTTGGTGTAAGCATTCCATGTCGGATTCCTTTCGTAACAGTTTGGATGTTACTGCAAAGTGCAGATTAACTTGAATTTACACTATGACTATTAAGCACTGGAATTCCTTGTTTCATCTCCCACTCTGTATTTTGTTCTGCTTTAAAAGAATGCTTTCAAAAAAAAGAAAAAGGGAAACCAAAATTTTTTTGTTGTTCTTGCTTGATCTTATGCTGTCATTGCATTTATAGAATCATAGAACCATGTAGGTTGGAAAGGACCCTTAAGATCATAAAGTCCAACCGCTAACCTAACACTGCCAAGTCCACTGCTAAGCTATGTCCCTAAGTGCCACGTCTACATGTCTTTTAAATACCTTCAGGGATGGTGACTCAGCCACTTCCCTGGGCAGCCTGTTGCAATGCTTGATAACCCCTTCCGTGAAGAAATATTTCCTGATATCCAATCTAAACCTCCCCTGGCGCAACTTGAGGCTGTATCCTCTTGTTCTGTCACTTTTTACCTGGGGGAAAAAAAAGAGACCAACACCCACCTCACTACAACCCCTTTTCAGGTAATTGTAGAGAGTGATAAGGTCTTGCCTCAGCCTCCTCTTCACCAGGCTAAACAACCCAAGGTCACTCAGCTGCTCCTCATAAGACTTGTGCTCTAGACGTTTCACCAGTTTCATTGCTCTTCTCTGTACACACTCCAGCAACTCAACGTCCTTCTTGTAGTGAGGGGCCCAGAACTGAACACAGCATTCGAGTTGCAGCCTCACCAGTGCCGAGTACAGGGGCACAATCACTTCCCTACTCCTGCTGGCCACACTATTGCTGATACAGGCCAGGATGCTGTTGGCCTTCTTGGCCACCTGGGCACATTGCTGGCTCATGTTCAGCCGGCTGTCAGCCAGCACCCCCAGGTCCTTTTCCACCAGGCAGCTCTCCAGCCGCTCCTCCCCAAGCCTGTAGTGTTGCATGGGGTTGTTGTGGCCGAAGTGCAGGACCCGGCACTTGGCTTTGTTGAATCTCATGCAGTTGGCCTTGGCCCATCAATCCAGCCTGTCCAGATCCCTTTGTAGAGCCTCTCTACCCTCAAGCAGATCAATACTCCTGCCCAACTTGGTGTTGTCTGTCGTTACCTTTTCTGCACAGTGGTCCATCTTCACATGTTGTTCTGACTTCTTTATCTTCTTTTGGAGTCCTTCCATTGACTTTCTGATAATCACTGTACAGTGTGTTATTGTCTCACCTTTGGAGCATCATGCCGACAGACTTGAACTTCTGTTGTGTCCGGGGTGTCATGTCCCAGTAGATACCCCCGCGATTTCTAACCGTGGTAACTGTGTATCTGGCAGCATTCATTGTGTGCTATATGGTCTGTGGGGTTGGGTGCCCTGAAACCTCAAAATTTATGTCTGGAAGTAAAATTTAAATACTTGTTTTTCTTTTAATAATTGAACTATGAGTTTTCTTTCCTTAGGGAAGGGATCATTAGGAAAATCTTTGGTTCTTATGTGGTTTTTGGCATAGGAGGTACATCACCGTGTTTTGTTCTGTTTTTATTTTAATACCTTGGGATAAACTGCTAACATAAAAGCTTCTATACTGTTCTCATACACTCAACTACTGAATCCAGAAGAATTAAAACATCTCAGATGTTTTTGTGGTATTGTTTTGAATAGGATTTTGCTTTATTTGTAATGGAACTTAGCTGCAGGCTGCCAGAAGGTGTGGTCTTGTTGGATCTGGTATTGTTTTCTTTGGTGTTTTTTTTGCAGCCAGAGGGTGAACTGAATCAGCCTGTTGCAAAATTAGTATTGTCTTTGTTACATTCAGTCAGATCACTAAGCTGGTCCAACTCATCCAGTGTGACTGACAGTGCAGTCACTCAGTCAAGCTCAAGGTTGAGGTTGGGAGTACCCAAGCAGATGCCCCTTTTGCAGCAGCCTGCAGCTGGACTGGGTTAAGGTGTTAATCAACAGGGATGTGCTCGTGTTTTTTGGGTATCTTCTAGTTCATTGGAAATTGTGTGGGTGTGATATTTGACAAAATATTTTATTGCAGGTAATGCTTCAATAGAAACACGAGCTATAATCCACTTTTTTCTTTAAAGTATGGTAAATCTGTTGTGAGGAGAACTGTAATTACTACTCTTTGCCCCATATTATATATTGAATCAGTAGAATAATGCAGTGAGACTTCTTGCCTATACGTATCCTGGGTTTATGCTACTTAAAGCTTTAAATAATCAAATGTTAACAAATCTCCTATGACACTTTCATCCACCCTTTAGAGAAGGTTGTTTGTAACCTATGGTTTTTGATAACATTTCCTATTATTTCCTCTGAAGTGCTTGGGGCCTGCTGTTCTGTTAGGAGTGGGCCATTTAAGCATGAAGGCTGGGAGACTACTGTGATAATGTGCTGGGGCTGGGCAGCTTATTAGATATTACTTACTACTTACTGACAGCAACGAGACCCACTGCAAGATGGTGTTTTCTGAAAAGAAAACTGCTGCTTTCAAGGATTTTTCTAACAGCATTTTCTGAATGGTTAGCTGACAAATGATTTTTAAAAGATATTTTATAGTCTGTAGTACCTGAGAAGGGAAGTCATCAATACTTTATGCACTGTAGATCAAGAATGGTAAGAATACTGTTTAATAATTTGGAAAGGATTTGATTTGGCATTTTTCTATGTTTTTGTTTTGTTCCCCCCATCCACCTAATCTGACTTGCTGGTTTGGCACTTTTGTTTCCTCAGGGGAAAGCTATGTATGTGGTTCCATAGAACCTTTCAAGAAACTGGAGTACACGAAGAATGTAAACCCAAACTGGTCAGTGAATGTTAAGACAACTTCTACTTCCCGTTCAGTGCCGTCTCTTGCCACTGCTAAAGGAGGTACTCCAGATGCAAAAGAGAATAAGGATTTCATTAGGCCTAAACTAGTCACTATCATCAGGAGCGGAGTGAAACCACGTAAAGCAGTCCGGATTCTGCTCAACAAGAAGACAGCACATTCATTTGAACAGGTTCTTACTGATATAACTGATGCCATCAAGCTGGATTCAGGGGTGGTTAAACGCTTATACACACTAGATGGAAAACAGGTAAGAATTTTCATGGTGATCATTCTCAGCATGAAGAAAATACAATTTTCCAAAAAGAAAAGAATAGTACATTAGGAAAAATTACTTTTCTCTAGAACATAAAACCAGGCCTTGCACTTCTTATCATGCACTTAAGATCTGTGAGCAGTTCAGGAACATATCATGAAGCATTACTTGACCTCAGTGATGGTCTTGCCATTTATGATAAATAATAGCTCTAAATCTGTCAGTCAAAAGTGTGATGTGGTTTTTGGCTCTGCATGCCGGAAACATAGGATGAAGGATGTAATTTTAAAGCTTATTCTGTTAACTTGTTTCAGCTTTTTCTTGCAGCAGCTTTGTGAGTCATTGTACTTGCCTTTCAATAAACTGTAAGAACAAACAGTGAGGACACATTCCACCATGATAAATGCAGGACTACTGCTGTCCAGAGTGACCAAATGATGAATCTTACTGCAGCTAGAATGGACTATGAAGAAGGTGCAAGCTTAGAAAATTACTAAGCTTTTTCCCTTTTGCAGGAAAACAGGTAGGGTTATGTGTGGTGCCCACGTTTATTGAGGAGTCTCTTGTAGGTGACATGTTATTTCTTCTATGAAATACCTTCAAGCAGCGTCTCTTTTTTTGCCGACTTACTAAAGGCAATAGGGTGAGATTTTTGAGACACTTCTTATTGAACTTGGGGATGAAGGGACAAGAACAAATATTACAGGGTAATCCTACTTCTTTTTTGTCTTTCACTTTATTTGTAATTCATCTACGGACATGTATTAATTATAGCAAAACTGCAGAAGCTGTTAACCTGGTGAAGGGCAAGACTAATTTCAGCATGACCTGAATTGATTTAGAGCAATGGTGACTCTAGAGAAATACGGCAGATACTTGCATTTACATATGTAACTTATTAAACTGAAGAAATGATAGACGTGTAAAATGTGGGTAGAAAGATGAGTGAACAGTCTACCTGAGAAGCTAGAAGCTGCTAAAGACCAAGCTTTCTGCTGTAATACAGCTGTGTTTTACAAAAAATGATAGACGTGTAAAATGTGGGTAGAAAGATGAGTGAACAGTCTACCTGAGAAGCTAGAAGCTGCTAGACCAAGCTTTCTGCTGTAATACAGCTGTATTTTACAAATTCTAGGCTCAATGATTCAAAGATACACAACTAACAATGTAGCTGTCAGGAGATGCTGCAAAATAAGCTTGATACAGGTAAATACACAGTCAGCTAGATCTAGTGGTGATCCTAACATGTCTGCAGTTTTGGGGATAATATGCAGGCGTAGCTCTGGCAACAGCTACAGCAATATCCTCTGATCTCAGAGAGGGCTGGTTAATGGTCAAGCTGCTTATTCAGAGCACTGGTTCAAGTCAGGGCCAAGTCTGGCTTGACCAGAAGTCCCTTCCATCTGCTGTTTTCTATCAGTAACCTCTGACACCAGTTACAGACAGTAATTCAGTTCCTGATGACTGCATACATGCCTGTAATGACCCCATTACAAGGTGATTACAGTGTCACTTTGTTGAGAACTTTGACTTGGAGCAAAAATATGGATGTGAAGTTCCTTTTGCCTGCAGTAGAGGTAAAGTGTGTGTCTGGGGAAACTCTCGACTCCTGTCCTTCTTACCTTGCCTCATGTTCCAGGGAGCACTAAGGCTAGTAAATTTGGGGAAGGAGTTGGGATTTTAAAGCTGCAGAGATCAGTGGTGGTCTCTGCTATGACCTTGACAGAAGATCTTGAGTGACTATTCCAGTTCCTGCAAACCCTCTCAATAAAAAGGGATGGATATGTGTTTTGTAATGTATGTGTAAATAAACTTGTAGTTTAGCTATCAAGAAGTGCAGCCTGGAAGGATGTCGATGTGGCCTGTTGTCTCCTGGATAATGTGCTCACTTTTTTGTTTTTTTAATATGCCAGACTCTTCTCTAATGGCTGTGCTTAAAACAAAGAAAATACCTTTAGACATTTACACCTGTTTCAGAGCTCTAATGCCTGGAAGTCAATAGTACTGTCATACTACTGGGAGGAAAGGGAAGACTAGGTTTTCCTGACCCTGACGCTGTCAGGAAAAATTCATGCTGTTCAGCTGAATTCTTTGTTAAAGTCATGGGGTTTGAGATGATCTTAAATCAGTGGTGTGCTGGGGCCTTGTATCTTGAAACCCTTGTGTCTAAAGGCTTTCCCAGGAGACTGGTGTCTCCACATGTATTCACTCCTTCCCTTTCTGGCTGTTCAATTGCAAGTGCATAGCTGGCTGCCTAACGCTCCTGGTAAGGGCAGGATTTGGGGGAAGGTGTGTGTCCTGCCAGTGTAATGGAGACTTTAGTCACTGGCACATACAAAGCAGCTTTGCTAGCAGAAAGGGAAATGAATGATCCTGTGCTCAGCAGGAGCAGCCTGTTCCTCACCCCTGTGCGGGGAAGTCATTGATTTCCTGTACTGCAAGGCAGTTGCTGCTCCATTTTTCTCTGCCAAAAGCCTGATCTCCCAGATGGTGTTGGGGGCACAATGATGGATTTCTTTATTGCTAAACTCAAGCTGTGAATGATTACTGGGAGGAAATCTATGGTAAATCCAAAATTTTTCCAGTAGTGTTTATTGTTGGGAACTTCTACTGTGACTCCTGTTGGAGCTGGAAGATTCTGGAAAAGCCTGTGTCTGGTGGTTAAATCTAACAAATCTGTGATTAAATCTTTCATTGCTAACTTCAAAAGCAATAAAATCTTAAAGCTCTGAGCCAAGACAAGTAATTTACTGTAAGGATAAGAGAATAAAGCTCTTCTAGGATTATTCTTTGGGAATGTAACTTGGTAAGAGGCTATTCTGTATAGTCATCTCCTGTGAGTTATTTTGACGCCAACACTGGAATTGCCTATCCCTGGCAAAAACTGACATGAGTCCCGTATCTTGTTAGTGCAGATGGGCAATGAGGTATGTATACTGTTGTTGGGTACTATCGTTAGATGCCTCAGGCTAATCAGAAGAGAGTAGTAGGAGTCAGAGTCTTCACCAGGCATCTGAGTCAAGTGGTTGTCCCATACTGACACTAAACATTGAGTAATTGAGCTTAAATGCTCTCCCTCCAACAGCCTGGTTAGTTGTGATGTTTCGATTTGTATCCTAAAAGACATTAATAAATGTTATGCTCAGTTAAAAGGAATTTAAACTGGCCTATGAAATTTGATGGCAATGTAGAAAGCTTGTCTGGATGAGCCAGGTAGTGCTTGGACAGTTGGTACCTGAGGAAAGTTATGATTTCCAGTATTAAGTAGGTGTTTAGTTTGGATTTCATGCATTTATCTTAGTTTTGTTAAAATGTATTTCTCCTTGTTACAAACAAGGTGACTAGTGGTTTATTTGCATTTCCTTATAACTCATGTCAGTATAACTCCTGTCAGAATCCGTTTTTTGACTTAAACATTTCTGAAACTTTAGAATATAATTTAATTTGCGTGAAAAAGGGCACAACATACAAATGTAATCTGATTGTATAGCACATTGGTGGCCTGTATTTGGCATACTCTCAGAGTTCAATTATTAATGATTCCTCAAAGCAGGATAGGTTTCATACTGTGTCTAGAATAGTATATGTGTATTTTTATGTTTGTACTCTGGAGGAAGAGAGAGATTCACTTCCCTGTAAGATACTGATGGATTTGAAGAGGATGGTGGGACTCTCAGAAGCATTTAACAGTCTTATGAGCTCAGGTCAAAATTAAAACCTATCTAGGAGGTCTTGAAGTGTTCTCTTTGCCAACTTTGCTGTGTAAGTAAAATAAAAAGACAATGAGTAGGTTTAATGGCTGCCTGTAGGAATTCAGATCTTGAAGGCATGCACCCACTGTGAGCATTACTTATTTTTTTAGATTAAAAGGTTGTTTAAGTGCATGAAAAGACGTTTTTAGTATTGACCCTTAATATTCTCAGGTACTTGTGCAGAGAAGGAACACCTTCTCATAGCTGAAATATGTCTTGCTTTACTGTAACTGCACCATTTCAGCTTGGTTTTTAAACTTCCCTTAACACTTTTAGTTTGATGTGCATTAAAATATGGTTTTCTACAAGGCAGTGTGTGGACACACAATGCAAACATCAAAGGTGCAAGCTGCCCGTGGAGATAGAACCTGGTAGCTGCGTTGCAAGTTCAATTCTCTGGTTTTTGTGTACTGATGAACTTCTAGAACAACACCAAAGACTGAAATGGAAGAATACTAATAAAGGTCACAGATAATAGCAACGTTGTGAAACAGTGCAATTTTTAGAAGTGTTATGGTGTGTGTATTTGTACAAGGTATTTACAATTTGCATGTTTAGACAAAGACTAAAGTTTGGACAAAAGTGCTTTATCACCTTGTGAGTCCTCCATTTGCCTTTGGAAGAGCAAACATCTGGTTTATAATGAGACCTACTTATTTGAACAGGTGGTTTGTTTAGCTTAACTAGATGCAATCATGCAAATTATTTTTTCATTCATGCGCTATGCCGTGGATTTGACTCCAGACAGCTAAGTGGTCAGTGGCTGACATACCAGAATAAAAGTCACTATCTGATATTTTTTTTTAAATATGTTATTTCAAATCAAATTACCTTTAGAAATATAAAATGCAGCTACTGTTACATAAAGACATACCTTACTGAAGTGTGTATGAGAGGCGTAGGGTGGAATGGGAGCGAGTCTTGCAAGAACCTTGCTTTAAGCCATAAAAATACCTCTTAAAAAAATGAGTCTGCAAGGAGAGGGTACATCACAGTGCTGGAAAGCTTGAATCTTCTTAATTGAGTGTAGTATGTTTTCATTTTTTATTGGAACCCCACTTTAAAGGAGGTATCTTATGATACAAACTCCCTTTCCTGTGGACTTCTGTCTTTGAAGGCACCTAAAATCTAATATCTTTAGTTTTTAGTAAGGAATCAATACTGTTCTTTTAAGAAAGTACACAAGAAAAAGAAAGCCACTGTTTGCACCTACACCTAAACTGAGCATGTGCTTTTTTTATTGTTTTGTTCTTAACAAATGGAAAACATTTGATAATAATGTCTGTATTCTACAGTAAATTCTTGGCCAAATCTACCCTTTTGTAGGATGGATTAAAGATATCAAATGTCTTTTCTCTAGACCTGGATTATCCTTGGTACAGAAAAGCCTGCATGAAGCAAGGTAGGTATCATTCACTAAGAGACAACCTCTAACTTGATGTTTGTGTAGCATATGTTATACAACAATCTAGACAAAATGAATGTTAAAAAAAATAAAATTTATGTGCAGCAAGTGACTCGTTTTCTGTGTGCTCTGTAATTTTGATTCACATCAGCATTTGTAATCAGTTCCATTCTTAATATAGAAGGTGTGTTTAATTTTAAGGGTGACTGGCAGTGCATGTTCTTTTTATTTGTTCTTCAGTTGTAGTTACAATCCACTCGATGCATGCAACTTAAAATTATTCCTAGTTTGAAAAACATGGACAATAAGTGCTATTTTATCTTCTGTGTGACCTCTCTCGAGTGCAGTAACTTTAACTTCTCTCTTTTGTTGAAGGCTTTGGAGCTCCCTGCCAGCCACAGGCACACAGGGGTGATGTTGATTGACCAGAGAACCATCGTGAATTCTCTGTGAGATGTAGCTGTGCAGATGTTGACTAATTGGGAGGAAACATTAAGTAGGATGGCTTCTGTAGATCACACAAAGCATTTTAACAGCGAAGCAACAGCTAGGGAAACTTGTGCTTATGTTTTTGAGGTGGTACTTTAATATTGCACCTGGGGATCTGAAACCTACTGTGCACTGTACAAGCTGTTCCTTCCTAAAGGGCTTCTAATGCAGATTCTAGATGGCCATGTACCTGAGAAAATACCTGTGCTGCTTAATTTTAGACATGAAGTTTAGGGCCCTGTTTAGGATGTGCTGACAGACCACCATGTTATGTAGCTGTGAGGGACACTCTGCAAGAACAAAGAACGTCTCTCCAGCTTTTGATGTACCTCACTTTCCTCTCCTTCCTGCCTGCAATATATTTAATAAAAAACCTTTTTTTTTTTCTCTGGGAGATACATAATTTCTGGCTTTGGTGTTTTGAAACTGATTTTGTGGAAGGACTTAGAAGATGAAGATTTTTCTCAATACTGGGGAAAAGACCCCTTCTTGAAGGCGTGATAGACTGAAAAACAGTAACAAATAAAATTGATGACTGAAAATTGCCTATCTCAGCAGGTGTTGATGGGCTCTGGGGGTCTTAGAAGTTTCTTATGATTCTAACTGGGAGAAGAAGACTTCCCTTACGAATTAGACTAGTAAGAAAAGCATCAAAATCTGGCTCAAAATCATTCAAAGACATGTTAGGGTAGACAGTTTGCTGGCAATTGGTATTTTCCTTGGTGATAGAGGAGAGCTGTAATAGGTCCTTCAACCCTTGTGACTCTGGGTAGGCTGTTTGGATATCATGTTATGACATTGACTAACAATTCTAATTGTTACTCAAATGAATTCTTCTGTAAAGGAGTCAACAGAAGCCCATTCCTAATCAAAAGCAGTGTGTTCATTCATTTGTCTAGGCTTGGTTCCTATTAAGCTGGGACTGACAACTGTGTTGCTCTGTCTCTAAAAGCGCTCTCACAATAGGAGTTTCCAGGGTTGCAAACTGGCATCCTTTAGGAACTGTAGTCTGACTTTGAAAATCAAGAAGACAAGATGCCATCTTCTGTGACCTTTAGATTGGCTTTTATGCTGTGCAAAAGAAAAGCTGTTATTAATTGAATAAGACTGAAAACTTGCATATCTGCTTCACTATGCTGTAAATATCATGTAAGTTGATCTTACTGTCTTACAAGGAAATATAAGTTTATGTACAGTCAGAAGCCTTTTTTAAGGAAGAGTAATTTCCAGCTCAAAGGTGGAGTATCATATTTTGTAAGTGTGAGGAAGGGTGCCTCAGTGTTGAGGTTGGTGTGGTCATTCAAAACTATCAGGTACTAGAATAAGTGTCCTTTTCCTCTACATCTGGGCTTTGCTTCATTGCTCTAAATGTACAATATAACTAAGAAGGTCTTCTCATCCAGTTAAGTTCTGATTTGTGTATTGCTGAGTAGTGAAGGGAGTAGAGGAAAAACAAATGGAAACATCCCCAATTATATGGTCTTGGTGGTGGTGGTTTTGGGTGTGAGGTTTTTTGCTTATTTGTTTGTCAAAAGAGGACTTGGAAAAGTGCTTGCAGATTTCTCTGATGCTGTATGACTAGTCTGTGGAGACAGGCATGAGATTAATGGCGATCATTGAAAAGAGTTTCCACTGCTGAATAACATATGGTCCTCAGGACGAGACAGGTGCCCTGTCAACAGCTGAAATGTTTTTGTGATGCTTTCAAATAGTACTTATCCTAAACTTTGTTCTGCTCCCCTGTCTTGTTAAGAAACTGTATTTCTTGGCTTTCAGTGAATGAGCTGAGCTCAATAGTTTGAAGTCTGTGTATTGTCAAACTCTCATGTTCACTGGGACAATTTTATTTTTACTCTCTGAAGCTGTTAATGTTAGCAATATTTTTTAGTCATTGACATAAGTAAGTGTGGTGCGTGCATTTCCTTTCTGTGACGTGGTATGATGTAGTGAGACTGTAAAAAAGGGTAATGAATCTTGCATTTGCTGGGTTGTATCCTTTCCTTCTAATAATAGTTTTTACAAGTTCAAGAATTTCCAGATATTTAGCAGAATTCTAAGCATCATCAAAAGAAAAAAACATTTTTCTCTCATGGTTTTTTGTAGCACCTGTGTTTCTTTCATAAGAAATTAAATTATACTATTCTTAGGAACAATTCTTAGTATTGCATGAAACTTACTAGAATCTAAATATTTGCTTTTTAATTTAAGCACTTTAGTATAATTCTATTCTTGGATTGTTGGGCCTTGAATTTTTGCACAAACACTGGGAAAATCTTGGCAATCTCTTTTTTGAAAGTTAAGAAACTAAAAGCTGATAACTCTTCTTAATCAAACTCAAGTTTGAACAGTTCTCTGAGACTTAATGCAAGTATGTCCTTGATTACTTATTTCTTTCCACTTACAATTCTCTTCAGCACCTTTTTGCCAAGCTGTTGTGTAGAAGAAAATTCTTCCGTGAATGATGAATATTGAGAGGGCAAACTACATAAATATTCTGTCACTAGCCGTGTTTTCCTGTGAAACGTAATCCTTTCATTTTTCTCTACCTATTTATAGGAACCAAGATTTTTAAAATATGACAAAAGGATGACAATATGATGGAGTTGATACTAGCAAAATAGTCCTAAAATTGTTGACAGTGGAGGAAGTGGTAGCGACAGCCCAATTTTTGTACCTTGTTGTTCTAATTAAGCTTTTATGAACCCAATTTATTTCTGAAAGTGCAGTCAACTGAAGCATCTTAACTTATTTTCAGTACTTTCCAGCTTCTTAAGCAATGCACTTTGCAGTCTTTTACAGTGTGAGCAGCAAGAAGCACACGTGTCTTTGTATATTCTACCTATTTGGTCTGGAATTGCCTCTTGTGCTTCTTTTTCTGTAGAAAGCGAGTCTAGGGCAATGACACACTTCTTATCAGGTTAATCGAGATGAATCCAGGTTTCTACCTCTAGAAGGATTCCTTCTTAAATGAACCCTGCTGTGTATAGAAGTTGGAGATGCAATTCCGTTTCCCTGCTCTGTGTGTCTGAGGATTTCTGCTGTGAATTTCAGTAGAAGTGGGACTGAGACTTAGAGACTTAGCGGATGTTCAGGGCCAACAGTGTTAAGTACTATTAAATCAGTGATGTACAGTGTATTCTGCCTCTTTACCCCTCCATTCCTCTTTAAGCTTGAAACCAATTTGTTCAATCCTGTAGGAAGTATTGACTTAATCTCTTCTGAATCTATGCCCCCACTATTGTGTGCCAATTCATGGGGGCAGGATGTTCAGACTCAATCAGATTTAGGAAATAATACAATTACCAGTAGGTTAAAATATTTCCATTGTACTGAATGAAGACAGTAGTACTCTGAAAATGGCTTAGGTTTTTATAAATAAATCAACCTTTTTTGAGACTGTTTGCCTGATGTCACTGGTTAGTGGTATGTGACAAGGTGTATATCACATATAGTTTGTTCTTAAATTTTAAGTACTTTCTGTTACATTTAAAACAAACAAACAAACATTTTAAGTAGGTCAGGCCACCTGCTACAAGGAGGTCTTTTTGCTCAGGAAGGCTGCTGAGGAGGGAATCAGGCTTCTTCCATAGGACTGAATTCTTGAAGTCATAAACAGAAGAGCAAAGACGTCTCTGGGGACTCGAGGCATGCGGGACAGGGTATGGTACTTTACACATAGATGATTTCACACCCATCTGGTCATTGTTATCAGAGATAAGTGAGCTTAAGTTTAGAAAGTAAGACAGAAGACCATAGTATGCTCCCACTAGAACCAGCAAAGCATTATAGGGTTTTGAATTCAGAGTTGGATGTTACTGAAAATAAAACTCATATTAAGCAGTTAAGGCTGATTGCCTCTCCCAAATCAGTTGTTCTGGTGGATTTGGTTTTCCATTAAACATTGAATCTCAGAAACTTCTTCTAAATAAAACTCCTCTGAGATTTAATAGCTTAAAAATGTAAGAGACATTTACTCATCGAGTGAGTGGAGAGTGAAATCTCGGTTTGAACTGCTTTTAATTATCTTTTTGGCTTGGTTTAAGCAATGATTTTCTCAAAGCTGCCAGACAGTAAGGGAAGATTGGGGGCATCTTGTGGAATAGCCAGGGTAGAGTGCCTTTGATTAAAAGTGAGGGGAGACAGACGTTGCCTGAAATGCACATTCTGACTTTTTAAATAAAAGAATGTTTGCTGTTTAAAGTATCTTCATCTCCCTTCCCTTGCAGCCAGGTTATGTGTCTGTTTTGCATTAATTTGAATTGTGAACTGCAGCTGCTGCTATATTGTATTATACAGCTGCATGTATTTTGGATGCATGTATAGCATGCATCCAAAAGCTAAACCTTTAACGCTTTATTCTAATTGTCCCTGAAATATCCTGCTGTCTCATGTTCCCTTTTTTGATTTCTTATCTGCCTCTGAATCCTGTGTTTGTTTCTGAAGGTGCTGCAGGAGACTCCTTCATTTTCTTTGAGTTTTTAACTATTTTTGTGTATTTCAGTATTATCTCCTTTTTTGATTTCTAGTTGCAACTCCTGTTCATTTAAAATCTAGCAAATTCTGACAAATGGTGCTTTCTGTGGAGTTCTCTGCGTGAAAACGTCTCCTGAGCACAACATCTAGATTCTATAGTCCAGCTCTTTTGTTCTGTTTGTATATCTTGTATGCTTATAATCAAGATTTCTTTAACCTTCTGCTGTTTCTCCATGTATGAAATCTGTGTTTGGATCTTACGCCCACACGAAATCTGAGTTAAAGCTAATGCAAAATATGGTGCGTTTAAGTGACATACTTACATGCTCCTTGGAGAGGAAATAACTTTGAGAAGGAGGTGAGAGTAACGCGCATGTGTTGAGGGAAACGATCCTGGCACGCTAGACACCGATAATAAGAAACCTTGTCTTCACATGAGAATAAACTCATGCATGCCATAATGCTGTCTTGGCACTTAAGAATAAAAAGGTTAAAAATATAGAAGCTTATAATCATGAAAAAGTTCATATATGACATTGTTGATTCTGATCCAGAGTTGTCTGCTTTCTGTGCACTTACTGCAGCCATACGAGCATGAATAGCGTCAATGCCCCTGTGTGGGTATGATGGTGGTAGCAGAGTTTACACCTAAGCGGCTGGGTTTAGGGTGAGAGCACCTGGGATGCAGAAAGGCACTCTGTTATTTCCTATTGTCTGGGTAGCCCATTTTTGCTATCTGAAATGCTATTGTATTTCTAGTCTATTATTCTTGCTACTTAAAAATACCTCCTGTGCTTCAGCACATTCAATTTTCTATGTATTTGTGAAAAAGAAGGCGGCTTACAGGCTTTAAGGAAAAAAATGATATTTGGATGTGTCAGTTTCTAAACGAGAACGCATCTGTTTTGGGACAGATTGAGGAGCATTGCAAATACTCTGGAGGGATCTGTTTAAATAGAGTGTGATCTTGATGAATTGGGAACACGGACTGCAATCAGTGTAAAATTTAATAAGGCAAATATGAAGCAGTTATGTAGGAAAGAATAATGAAATGGCCTATCAGAAATAGAGGAACAGAAACCAGATGAGAGTGCAGTAAGCATGATTATGATATGTGAAGGTTTTTAATGCAAGAAATGTTGGATATTTCACTGCTATAAGATGGTGAAAAAACATATGTATGTAGGAGAATGAGACTTAAAAGTAAAAAGTGTTTAGTGGTTGTGCAGTTGATTAGGATCTTTGTGAAAGCAGTTGCTGACATCTGCTTTTTACATCAGGGATAAGCAAACTAAAATTTCTGTACCTTATGTAAAGACAATTGGACTAATATTAGTATTGATTGCTCTCAGTAGGGTGAGCAAAGGTTGAGAGAGACATAGGGATGAAGGGAAGGGGGATAAAGGGATGAAACAGGAAGAACAGGGCTGTTCTAGCTGGTTGAGAACGAGGAACACTGGATACTTGAACTTTTAACTTCTTTTGGTTAAATTTAGCAACAAATAAACTTGAGATGAACATTCAGCGTCTGTAGTATGGACATGCCATGCAACTAAGTAAAGTTTGCCTGGGGTTCCATTTCTATAACACAAGATTTAAAAGGAAATAAAACCTTTTATAGTCATGGATAAGTATTCCAGTAGTTAATAAAATGTCTGACATTTTCAGTTAAAATATTTGTAAAAATGAATATATTTGCCCAATAACTTCTGTTTTTGACAAAAGCTATTCAGTTGAATTTTTTTAAATCAGGCAATTTCATTAAGGCATGAGCAATAAATAATGCTATGAAGCGAAAATTAATTTTAAAACATCTAGTAAATTTTAAATGTGGGACTGAAGGAGCAAATGGGTAAAGTCGTATAGGAGTCATTATAGATGAATAGCATTTGTAGGAAAAACACCTTCCTGAAAACTTTCAACCAAAATTATATTGCAGCTTTATTTAAATCTCATTTAAACAGCAGTATTTAAATGTGGGGTCCCGGTTGGTTGTTTATGGGGGGAGAGAGGTGATGAGAACGAAAGGATGGGACTTTCCTTTCTCTGGCAAGTCTTCAATGACACTGTAGGAGCACTAGCTTTCAAATGTGGCATCCCCATAAAAAAATGAACCCTTCTATCTGCAGATAGAGGAGGGCTGTCCTAGAAAAGAAAATTAAGCTCTGGTTTCTCTTGTGCTGAGTCCAAGTGAATGCCAGTCATCTTTCACAGCATACAGTAGGAACTGCTCTCTTAAATGTTACAGAAGGAGGGGGAGAGGAACAAGTGAATGTCACATTGTACCTCTGTAGGAAGAGGACAGCTTTAACAGTGCTGCTTCTTTTATAGGCACATAATCAGAAGGATCACTGAAATAAGAGGCGGGTGCTCTGAAAAATGACCTATATTGTGGCTATACTGATTGAAGCTCTTCCCCTGCCTGGGGGAGGAGCTGGAAGCAGTGGTGAAGTTCTCCTTTGTCTTTACTTTCAAACGGTGGCATCTTGTCCTACTGCAGCATTTGAACAGGAACGTTATGATGTTATGCAGTCATCAAGCTTACCTTTTTTTTTTTTTTTTTTTTTAAAAGCAGCCTGTCATGACTTAACATGAATCCTGAAATGACAGGCAGCCTTACAGCTCCAAATTTTCTTCCCCAAAAGAACTGAGGTAGAGTGTGTGGGAAGTTTTTTTTATCCCAAATCAATGGTAGTCTGTCTGTACAGTAAGTGTTTCCATTCACTGGGAACAAAGCCTCACCAAAAAAGTGTACCAACTTTTCTTAGTTTTTATTCTGTATTATTTTAGATTACTCCCTGGAAATAAGTCTTTACACGTGGTACAAAAAACTCCAAGCAGATTAGAGAAGGTGACAAGTCATTTTCAGCTTGTCAGGTAGAGCTAGAACAGTTTTCCAAAGCGCAGTGGGTGTATGCTGCATTAGAAAGAACAAAGACACTGCTTCTGCCTGCAGTCCTAATCAAGGTTAGGCAGAAAATGCTGGATAACAGTTAAATGGGAAGCTTATGCAAAATAAGATGAAGACATTTTGCCTTTAGTAAGGTGTACATAATTCCTTTTTAAATTAGTATTTAATCTCAATCACTTAAAGATGTAGAGGCTGATTATTTGGCAGTGGACATGAAGATGAGCATGAGACTGGATAATCTGCCCTCTGTGAGGGGACATAGAGACAGAAGTTGAGGGGACAATATAAAGTTATCATGGATGATGCTGGTACATTGGAATGGTGAGGCTAAACACAGCACAGAAGGAACAGCAAGGAGTGAGGAGTTTGTAGAAAACAGCGCAGAGCTACTGAAGAGACATGAAAAGATCACTCATCCCCTTTACACAAGAGCTTGTCTTACATGTAGGTCAGGAAAAGGAACTGATTTACAGTCCCGTGAGACTCTTACAGGAGCCCTGGGAGTAGAATGGTTATTTGTAGGCGCTGCAGAGGGAGAAGAACCTGTGTCCTGGCGAATTCCAAATAATGCATCCCAAAGAAGGAAGAGAGGGACCTAGAAGGGTAGATGCTCCTTCATTTCCAAAAACGTAAGTTATTCAGAGTCTTCTGCCATCTACATAATCTGTGGTGTATCCAAGTATTTGTGTTAGATCTTTAGCAAGTCTGAAACAAATGTAGTTGGAGACTTATCTCAAGAGTTAATTTGGTGAAGCTGTAGCTGAAGCAAAGTAAGAGCTTTTTGAATAAAAATTTCAGCAGACAAAAGACTTAGTAGCCTAACTTTGTTTCATCTTGTTAGTGAAGCCATAATTTGGAGTTTTCTTCCCTTTAGGCAGCTCTTTTCTGTATTACTTTAAAATCTTCTGTAGGTTTCATGTTCTCAAACTTCCTTTCTCAGAAAAGATTTAAGTGCTGTAAATAATACTGTTCTGAGTCAACTGGCTACTGCTAACAAGTTCCATGTGTTGTGACACATCCTTTAGAACAATAAATTAGCCTGGGGTTTTTGGTACTGGTCTCATTCATAAAATTTCATACCCTGTGAAAACTCTCTTCAGACATCTTATTTCATTCACTTGCTTCTAAGTCGTCCTATGGAGGAGAAGCAAGACCATCAGCTACTTACCAACATTGCACAACAGCTGGGCAGACTGTACTCTTCCTAGTTTTCTCCCTTCCTATAGGGAAGATGGTGGGTGGGGAGGCAAAGGGGATGTTGGTTTGGGGGTGTTTTTTCCTTCCCCCAATAACTGTAAAGTGATTTCCTGAATGAGGACACGATCAATCTACATCTAAAAGAGAGGATTTTTTTTTTGTTTTGTTTTGCTTTCTGTTATGACCTTGCATAATTCAGATTTCATTAATTCAGAGATGCCTGCATAAATCTTTGCTACTCAGTAATTTGCCCATCTAATCTGGGAAGGGCAGGTTGGAGTTCTTGTGTGTGGTTATGTACGCATACACCCACAATCCAGTGCTCACATCTTTTTTCAGGTGGATTTTCACCCTACATCTCCCTGCCCCTTGTTTGTGTGACTCTTCTTCACAGCTTTGTGAAGTTTGGTGCTGCTAGGAACTAGTACTGAGCAAAGTCTGCCTGGACTAGTCCTTAACTATGGCAGCTGGCTTTTAAGGGAATAGTTTTCATATATGGGATAGCATATACAGCTGTCTTTGGAGAGGAAAATGTTACTAGAAAGTTTGGGGTGGTTCGTCCCTGATCTTTCTCCCTCACATATAAATGCAAATAATCTGCCACTTGCTTCAAAATATTTGTTAAAATCTTTTCCGGCTGTGGAAAAAATTGTTACCAACAGAGTCATTATTTTAATGCTGCTGCTGATCTTTAGAGCTATTGAAACGTGTTGCTTTCCTATAAAAATGTGAAAGTCCTTACTTTCAGAGGTACTAGGGAAATGTTTGTTATTGCTTATGTTTCAGAATGACAAAGGATCCTTAATCCAATGGATGTTTTAGGATGAGGAATGAAGGAACTGTTAAAATAAGCAATAAACTGCATATTCTTGATTTAACATATATCACAACAGCTACCTTGTTCCAGGAAGTTAATAGTTTAATGACAAATTTGAGTTCTAATCTTTTCTGTGGGTAAACTGAATTCATGTAGGCAGTGAAGAATGGATTTGTCACTCACCGTTCTGAAAGTGTCTTCAAAGTATAATGCTGTCAGATGGTGGAGTTTATTGACTGACTTCCTGAGACTGAGGAAAGTTCAAGAAGACTTGTGACTGGACCGTGTCTTCAGCAGAAGAGAATTAGGACTGCCTAGTGCCAAGTGTATCTTCGCCTGTCTCTTTGAAGGGCAGCGAATGTGCAACGATGTATTTCAGTGAAACGACTTAACAGTTGACATATGCTAATAAAAACTTCTTACGCTTTGGGATATGGTCTGTAAAGAGAGACTAATGTGTGCCACCCACCGTTTTTGGCTGTTTACTAAGGTGACAGTGCCTCTAACTCTTCTAAGGCATCTGAATAGCCAAATAGTTGAAGTACGAAACCACTTCTGAGATAGCTGGCTAAGTTTCTTACATTTCTGTCGAATGAATGTAGTCTGCATTCACAGATCTTCTGCTGTTCAGTCTCCAGTTAAAAGAACTCAAATTCCTCACGTCTTGAGGAATTTTATATTCCTGAGTTTCTCTAAGGCTAACACAAAAGTTACTGGAGCTCTGTTAGAGCTCCATGGTAGAGAGAACTTCACAGGCAATGTTTGGTACACCCATCCTTCAAGCTATAGAGGTTAAAGTTTAACCTCTACTTTTAAAACTCTCTGGAAAAGCTGTAAGCAGTAGTACTTGTCAGTTTGTTAGGGTGAGTCTGTCTGTGGTGGGAAATAGGCTGTTGGTAGGTGATGTAATACACTGGAGAAACTTCTTACAAGCACCCTATAGCTCAGAAATTATTTCACTATTGCATTAAAATTAATAGAATCTGTGCAGAATTTGTTTACATAGCAAGTACAGTGTTAAACTAAGGGAACTCAGGGAATTGTTTAGTTGGGATGTATTTTTTTTCCTTTTATAATTCACAGTAACTGATTGATGTGCCACATTTCTCCAGAGCAGCTGCTTTACTTTAGCTCCACTGGGTTTTACACACCTGACAACCTTGGTGTTAATCACCAGTGAGAACACTGGTTTTCACAGTTCATTGGAACAGCTGAGGATGAGTACAGTTGTATGACTGATTTCCAGAAAGCATCAAGAGGATGCGTTTTCTTTTAAACTTGCTGATGTCTTCAGTTCCGGTCTAGTTTTCCATGGAAATAAAGTGTATGGACTATTTATTTCAGTCCTTGCCTAATACGTTTTGAACCTATGGGTCTGCTTAAGTCAAACTTGAAAGAGCAATTTTGAAGCAGTGCCAATGACTTTATGGAATTTTATGGCTGAGTAAAACCAGGCTCAGATTGACACCCTCGGTGCTGCAAGTGGAGTTTTCTCCTTGTGGAGGTGAGGCAGCCAGAACTCTTGTCACTGATGCCGTGGCTGGCAGTAGCCAGCTGGACAGTAAACAAGTAGTTGATGCCTAACCCTAACTCTGTGGAGGCATCATGACGAATCGGAGAGTGCTGAGGTTAACGTGGCAGGAGGAGAATCCACCCGCACCCGTCGGTGGGAACCTGCCACCAGAGTCTGTGCCTCCGAGCGAGTGCACTCGAGCTCTCTTCATCTCCCTTTCTCTCGAGTCTATCATGCTGAGGAGTTAAGTTGCCTGGTTAGGCAGCTGAACATACTAGTTTTCTCTTTGAAGACAGGACTTGCTGTTACATTGGTTTCCTTTCCTGGGAAATGCAGCGTGTGGTGAGGTTTTTCCCCACCTTGTTCACTGGTAAAAATGTGTCCCTTGAGCGTGCTCTCCATGTGTGCACATACACAAAATGTAAATGTGTTAAAGTGCATTCAGGGGATGGTTGTCCCTGGCATCTCTCTAATTACTAAAGAAGATAAAATATTTTCTGCTATTAAATATTTATTAATGAATAAGAAACTTGAATATACGTTCCTTAACTCAGGTGAGCTGTGATTGTTTTGCTGTTTCACTATGTGAACACTTGCTTTATCCAGCTTGCAAATATTCTGGGCACATTCCTCAACAGTTGTTCTGTGCCTTTTTCCCTCAGCCTTCATCTTCCCTGAAAGAGAAGACACTGGGGAAATGGGAAGTGTTCCTCTTCAACTGCGGTATAAATCTTCAGGTATATTTGCCAACTTGAACCAAAGGAGAAAGGGGCTATTTGCTGCTGATGCAAAGAAACATTAGCTCTCTGTAAACCTAATTTTACAGAAATTATGAAAATTACAAATAATAATTTAGTATTTTATGTATTTTTTTTTTAGATGGGAATGCTGTAGGGAGTAATATAGAACATGCCCACCCTATTTAGGGTTGCCTTTATAGTTGCTTTGTTTCAGAGTTTTTATAAATTAGTCTTTCCCGTTTCCGTGGCAACTCAGTTGTCTGCATCGGTTGCCAAGGAACAGCTTCTGCCACACAAAGGACAGGGACACTGCTACAGAGTGATTTCATTCTTGGCGATAATAGGCAGTGGAAGCATAAGCTTGATATTCGATGGAGTATGGCCTCCATACTGACTGTTAGCAGGAACTTTTTTTTTTTAATGTATAATTGAGGTGTTGGCTTCTCTCTTTAGTTCAGCCATCACAAACCCCCTGTTACATACAGCTACAGGACTCCTGTGGAAAGGTGTCGTAGCTGCATAAACATAATGCATTGGAAAATGGATGTTTTCAAGATGGCTTAACCAACCATACAGTAAATGTTTATAATCTGGTTTAAAAAAATTGTTTTTACAATGTAAGATAAGAAAGTCACAATTCGGTGATTTGTAGAGAGCAATTAGATGTTTCTGTTCTACATATCCCAGCAAAGACAGGACTAAAAGTGAGCACTATTAGGATCACTGTTGGACACATGGCTCCCCAGGCTCTCTGGAACTCTAAAAGTATTTTCTTATTTGACCTCCGGTAAAAGTACAATCTGGATTCCCATCTGATCTTTCTTTTACGAAGCACAAACTGACACCTGTCATCAGCTCGTCAGTTTTCTAAAATGAATGCAGATAGAGGAAGCATATTGTGAGTTATGATTCTGCGTTAGTGTAAAATTTTATTTTTGAGGCTGCCTTGCAGCCATCAGTTCTATGGCTGTGAATTTCCAAGTGCATGGTCTCAAAGTAGCTAAGGAATTAATTTGGAATTTTTTACAAAGTAATATACATATTTTCAAAGCAGACTATTAATTTGCTTTTTAGTTTTCTAAGTGGTAATCAGGACAAAATATTGTACATCACATGTAGACATACTAATAAATCCAGTTCTGTTTAAATGAAAGAGTGAGAAAATTGGACTCTTCCTCAGAGACTGATACAGACATGGAAATAGGGTTTTTTGATCTTATTATAGAATCTGTAGCTCAGATTCGCTCTACCTCCTCTCATTGATTCTCTAATGAACATGCCATTACTATACAGTGTTACACTGAGTGCTACTCATCAGTGGGTTTTGAGTCAATTAGTATTTGGAATAGCTGCAAGGAGGATGAAGTGAGTCTGGTATAAAACAGAGTAGTTCGGTACATGCAGAAATGCAGATACTCCTGTGAAAGAGAAAAGCTATTGCATAGTATTGTCTGCCCACAGGTATGTAAGGAAAGAGGCCAAGAATAGTTCTTTTCTCCTGTAGATGAAATGCCAGGAGGAGTTTGCAATAGCAATGCAGCTTACAGAGTACAAGGAGGAGCTGAGTGATTAGAAATTCAATAGCATCTCTGGTCCTGACTTAGGCAAATGCTAAATTACCTGCAGCCACTTTGCTTTTGTAGGCACTGAGCAGGGCATAGTCTCTTAGGGTAAGTGTGGCCAAAAAGCGCCGTTACTACTTTCTAGTTTTTGGACATTTTTTAAAGCCCTTTGTCACCCTGCTTACATGAACTGGCATGCCTGCAGGCGAACTCAGAGGAGTTCTTTTTGACTTAGCTTAGTTTAGAAATACTTTGGCCTTGGAAAACGGGAATTTGGTCTCTGAAGCAAGTCAGTGCCTCCGTGTGGTATTCCCAGCTTGATGGATTACTGAGTGAAGTGCACTTTTGTCTCTGACTGTTAGCACCTTTATTACTGATTTTATTATTTTTTCATTTCTCATATAAGTGGAGAAGGGCTCAAACCTTTCCTGTGTTGTAATAACAATAGTCTGTTGTTTCCTAGTGAGGATGTTTGTAAGGAAAGCTATTGTGCAGTCAGCACAGATAAACCTACTGGAAGTCAGCACGAGCAATAATTTGGTTTAGATCAATGTCTGAAAAGCTAGATACCAGATTACAAATATTGTTTCGCACCTTAAACAAATGAACTACATTTTGCAGGTTAGGAATAAAGCAGTGGGTATGGTGGTGGTATTTCATAATGCAGTAGAGAGCCTTCAACCCCTTTTTGCTCCGAGTTAGCTGTAATCTGAAAGCTTTGAACAGAGAAGACAGAATGCACTGGAAAATGAAGGACCAAGTTACCTACCTTTTAATGAATCCTAGAAATAGCAGTCTATTCTTTATACTTACTCTCTCTTTCAGATACTGTATTCCATGATACCAGCCCTACAATGTTCTTTAAAAACCATTTGGGGATTATTAAATGGGGAACATTGAATTCTCTTTCTGTGTAATGCATTTATAATAATTTGCAGTTGCCCAAATAGCTTTACAAGTCACTCCAGGCATGATTTACTTAAAAATTATATGAATCAATTAGATAGTAAAACATACTTAATGTAAAAGTTATAGCACAGACTGATAAAAGCCAGGCAACTAGATTAAGTATTTGACCTAATCTTGTCCTTTTGAACCAGCTGCAGGGCAGCACTCGGGCTGTAGGCTGAGTGTAGATGCTCTGCACTGTCTTCTAATCTCTGACCAGATAGGTTGATTGGTGAGAGCCTGTGATCACTGTTTAAAGATTTATTAAATAAAAATGTTTATTATAAATACCACTTAGAAGGGAGAAAAGGACACTGCAAGACAACTGAGCACTACTACCTGAGATATTATTAGACCTTTATTTAAATTAGATCAGTCATCCAGATTATATAGAACCTGGCCAAACTGGGGATTTTTTTTTTCCCCCCCTCTTCTTATATAACAGACTTTAAAATCCTGATCTGATAGAGCAAATCCACACAAATGTTTTATGTGAAGTGTATGTCCTATATTCCATCTCCCTCTATTGCCTATCCTGCCAAAATAAAAAAACCTGCCAAATACACACACGAATATAAATTTCCAAAGAGTTCCTTATTGTTGCTAGCTCCATAACAGCCAGAAAGAATGCATTCTAGAAGAGGGATTGAATGGGGAAACTCTTTACTGCCCAGTTTGGTGCAGCTTTGATGAGGTGGGGTTGCTCTGTAACTTGCTTACGTTGCCTGGTGTGCTGGCATGGGCAGGGGCTGCTTCCCAGCCTGGCTGTGGCTCCGCAGCTGTCAGCACAAAAGCTGCATCAGCCAGTCCTGTCCTCTATATTCTCCCCAGCTTTTGGTACTGTCAAAATGCTCTTCTTGTTTTGATCCTGGGTTGAAGAGTTTGTTTGTGTTTAACAGTCCAAGTTTCTAATAATTCAGTCTTGTAGGAAGGAAGTGAATGATGGTTTTAAGGTGTTTGTACTGCCTAATGTAGCTTACTTAAACACATCCCAGCCTCAGCTAAAACCCACCCTCTTTTTACACTGCCTCCAAAGTGTGTAGAAAGAGAAAGAGACGCTAAATTTAGCCGTGACTATTTCACAGCACATCTTAAAATTCATAAAACTAAAGCTCAGCTACAGTCTGTGCCGTGTGTTGGAGCTGGGCTGTGAGAAAATTGTGTGAGCATACTAATATTTCCTTAAGAAAGGAGTTGAGCTGACCAAGTAAGTAACTTGCTGGAAATATCTTTGGATAGATTTCCCTGTAAGGGTAATTCAGAAGAATGTTATCACAGAATTGAGACTTTTCTGAAACATCACTAAGAACCAGCAGGTAACTTGGAATTTCCATTTAGTAAGTTGTCAGCAGCTGCTGTCTAAATAGAGATCTAAATAACGTAGTGTTGAAAGAAAGTTATTCTCATACTATGTAGCTGTTGATTTCTTAAAGACATCGACACCAGCTGTGTGATACAGGGAAGTCTGTACACTTAACAGGTTGTTGACCCATTTTAGCCTTGAATGATTACTCCAATCAAGCTTTGTGTTAGAAGAAGTTAAGGTTATAATATTGTATTTACATACAAGTACACAAAATGGCACCAAAAAAAGAGGTCCTGTTTTGTTCTGCTTCTGCAAAGGGGCTCTCCGCTCGAGGTTCTATACCCCTTCTTTAGTCACTGCCTGGCTCCAGAGCTGCTCTGGTTTTGGGGAAACTGTTTTGTCTGTTCCTGGCTTTTTTTTCTCGGTCTGCATCTTCAAACCTTAGGTAAGCTTTGGTGGCAAAGTGCATAGAAGTGCAGAAGCTTCTGAGTTTCTGCATGGGTTGCTGAAAGTCACATGAGCTATCCTTAGATTTTTTTTTATTTTTTTTTTTTTCTTTCTGAGTGTCTATTCTGTATGCTACCTTGTTATTTAAAGCTCTGCAAAAGTGTTTGAACTTCTTTAGGAATTCTGTATAGAAGGACCTTCTATAAGCTCCTTAAATCTAGCCTGCCCAAGGAATGCATGTAGCTAAGTGTTAGTCTTGCTGTTTTTAAGTGTCAGATAGGGATGTTGATGTTCCTTTACCTATTACTCATTTTCCTGCCATTTTACACAGCATCTAAAAGTTTGGTTGCATTAAGCTAGGCCTCTTATTCTGATTAACAGAGGCATTTGTAGTAAATTGGGATGTTCTTGGCAACATAAGGAACAGGAGGACATAAACTTATTTCCTTACTAAACTTGTAAACTTTTGGTTTTTTCCTATATATGTTGTGAGGCCTTAATGTCACACAGGCTACATCTAATATTAGTGACATCTGAAATATGCATGGAAGAAGGATATAGTTCCCAGGGTTCAAAGTTAGCTTGGAGGGATTAAGTCTATTTTAGTTCAACTTTCAGGGTTTATTAAACCATATGTATGGAGAAAAAATCCACGGTAGGGTATCATACTGATACTGATGTGTTTAATCACCCAAGCTGGAACTTCTAGATTGCCCACAAACCTGCCGATTTGGCTGCTGGAACAACAGATGATATTGATAGTATTCTTGCCCCCTTTGAAAGGGAGGAAAGAAGAGTCACAGTAATCACAGGATTTCAGAGATACTTGCTTTCTTTTGAACATGCACATGCTTGACTATATTTTCACTGCAGTGGCAAGACCCCATCCTGTGATTTGAAAGTGAAATTATATTTATTGTTCACAGCTGTTTTCAAAGGAAAATCTTCCAAGAAATGCATGTTTCAGGCAAAATTCACCCTTGTTTCTGAAGTTGATGGATTTTTTTTTTTTTTTTTTTTTTTTTTGATTGTGGTTTAAGATTTGGTGAGGAAGCTAGCCTGCTACACTGTGGCTCAGTTTGCTGAAGTTTAGCAGCAATAGGATGGCCCCAGGAGCTATGCTGGGCAGCCCGCATAGATGCGGCCGCTTGCTGCATCTCGGTAAGCGCAGCTGAAAGAGCTGAAGCCAGCTGCAGGCAGTTCTGGGGAGGGGTGAGCTTGGATTCCGTTCACCATCGGCAAATGGCAGCTTTGGAAGGGCAGCGTTGGCTTGGGCCGAGAAGCCCAGTGTCGAAGCGCAGTGAATGGCACGACGTTCTGAGCAAATTGAACATCCCTTGGCAGGGTGTCTGTCGCTGCCTCTGTTGTTCAGGGTAGTTGTCCTTAGAGGTTTTTTTGTATAGCTTCAGTGAGCTGAACTACATGGGTTATGTGTATCTCTTTGGAGTTTGGGTTGGATTTTTTTTATTTAGTTGATTAACAGTTTCTTGGTTGCTGCTATTAGAAAGGGGGAGCATTTTAATCTGTCGTTTTGTGTACTGAACATTAATCATCATGTTTCTGTGTTAAATCAATCAATTGTTTTGCCTGGGGTAGCTCTCCTTAAAATAATTCAGCCTTGATTTGCCTTTGATCTATGCAGCAAACCATAGTGCTTCTCTTGATTGCTTTCTTGTGATGGCTGTACAGTATTTTGAGAATTCTTCTCCTGTGAATCATTATTTGGCAGGTACATGGAGAACTGCAGGATCTAGCTGAAAAGTGACAACTTTTCCACATCCTGCTGATCTTGGCCATATTGCAGAACAGTGGTGGTCTCTCGTACTCATGACTGTAGAGTCTTGAGCCATATCTTAGACCAGCTTTTAATCTTGGTTTTGGGCTTATTGTCAGAAAAAATATTTGGATTGAATAACGTGTCTGTGCAATGTATTAACGTATAATATCTCTTGTTATAATGCTCCTCAGGTACAACTCCAGGACAAGAAGATGTTTATTTTAGCATGGCTACTTTCTCAGCATTCAAACTAGTAACTATATCAGTCTCTTTATTCCAGGCACCTGAAAATGAAAGACCAAATGATCACTATCAGCTTACAAACTGGTATGCTTGTTTTAAAAATAAATTAAAAAAAAAAAAAAAGAAAAAAAGAAACTTCCACTTCCTTCCCCTGCCTTTTTTTCCCCACCAGATGCTCTTCCAGACTTTCAGCTGGGTATAGTTAACAGTTCCCTGGTACTGCACACTGTATGCTGAAATCTAAATTGAACAAGTATTACATAATCGCCTGAACCCAGAAGTGGGCACTTTAGGGACATTACGAAATATTGCATGATTCCTGATTAAAATTGTGCTTTGGCGAGGAGTGAGATTCCCCTAAATCCAAGGCAGGATTATGATATGGAAAACAAAGCAGCCTGCACGTGCAGTGCAAAGATGAAAACCATATGTAATACTGCAGTGCAGTAAGTGAGAACATGTGAGACTGCAGTAGAGTTTAAAATGCGCGTAAGTAAACATGGTGTGTTCTTCCCTCTCCTGCTGGTAGATTACCCCTTGATGCAATTTCAATTCATAAAGCAATTTGCAGTTTTACAAGGTTTCTTTGTTCCTCAGCCCAAATAATTATTTTTTTTTTACTTTATTTCTAAGCTTATCTCCTGTTCCCAGGACTCTCTAAAATTTTGCTCTAGAGCGAGAAAGTTAGTGTCCAGTCAGAAACAAACTACTGGAGATTCTAGAGATCTTTGAAACAATAACTTTAGGATAGACCAGAAGCAAACAGTAATCAGGCAACACAGTGTTTGCAAACAAATTTAGTGGCAAATGCAGGAGACGTCAAACCTTCTAACTAGTGGCCCATAAACTAATGGTTACGCTTCTCTGCTGAGAGGCAGTGTGGAATTTGTGAGACTCCTGCAGCTACTTTTCAGAAACATACCTACACCCTTGGCAAGATTTTTAAAGGTGTTTATATGTACTTAGCTGCCTGCAGCTACTGTTCATCAGAAAGCCCTAACAGATGCTTAACAGCATCATTAGCCACCTAAATCATAGAATCATAGTATAACTTGGGTTGGAAGGAACCTTTAAAGGTCATCTAGTCGAAACACCCTGCAATAAGTAGGGACATCTTCAGCTAGAACAGGTTGCTCAGAGCCCTGTCCAACCTGACCTTGAACGCCTCCAATGATGGGCACCCAGAACTTGTCTGTGTAACCTGTTCCAGTGGTTCACCACTCTCACCGTAAAAAATTTCTTCCTTGTGTCCAATCTAAACCTACCATCTTTCAGTTTAAATCTGTTGCCCCTCATCCTATTGCAACAGGCACTGCTAAAAAGTCTGTCCCCATCTTTCTTATAAGCCCCCTTTAAGTACCGGAAGGCTGCAATAAGGTCTTCCCAGAGAAGTCTTCCCCACTCTCTTAGCCTGTCCTCACAGGAGAGGTGTTCCATCCCTTGGATCATTTTCGAGTCCCTCCTCTGGACCTGCTCCAACAGGTCTGTGTCTTTCCTGTGTTAAGGGCTCCAGAACTGTACGTAGAACTCCAGATGGGGTCTCACCAGAGCAGCGTAGAGGGGCAGAATCACTTCCCTCTACCTGCTGGCCACACTTCTTTGGATACAGCCCAGGATACGGCTGGCCTTTAGGGCTGTGAGCACACCTTGCTGGCTCCTGTCCAGCTTTTCATCCACCAATACCCCCAACTCCTTCTTGGCAGGGCTGCTCTCAATCCCTTCATCCCCTTATCCCTTAAATGCCTTTTAAGCTGTTGGTCTTTGCCAGAAGGTTCACAAACTTTGCTGGCATGGGTCTTTTAAACTTAATTCTAGTGCTCAGGTTTCTCAGCCTGTGCTAAGACAGGTAATGTCAGGTAGAAAGAATGTCTAAGCAAAACCAGACACATTTTTAGGAACTATGTGATGTGTTTTTTCAGAATACTTCACAGAGAAAGTTGTGCAAGTACAGGATCTGCAAGTCTCAAAAGAAACTGTCAAATTGTTTCAGTGAGCCATGTAAAGGCTCCCCTTCACAGAAGCAAGTATGGAAAGCCAGCAAGAAGATGGACTGGCCTTGGAGTTTCTGTTCAGTTTCTGGTTCTTTGCCTCAGTCTTTAATAGCCAGTCCAGGTATCCACAGGCTATTCAGCCCCCTGAGCTGGAAGATGGGGATGGAGAGCACAATGT
>NW_010555433.1:11885-21688 GCF_000687285.1 Phaethon lepturus | reverse complement strand
AAAAACATTTTTTGTTACCCTTTACAACTGTAGCCAGACTGAGCTCTGATTGATTCACAGAGAAATTTTCTAAAAGTTCTCACTAAATTTTCCTATCAAAGACATCAAGATAAGAATTGGTTCCATTGTCATTTTCATGGGGCATATTTTTGTACCACTTAGTTTACATTCTTCTGAAGAAACAGAAGTTTATCAGGTAGCTGTGCTGATGAAACTGGAGAAGAAAGGAAGTCTTGTGTATGTTTCATAATAACTGAACAGAATATTTCTTCATGCTTTACAGAAATATTTGATTAAATTATGTATGTTTTCTTTTTTCAAACTCTCTTTTTTCTGACGTTTACTACAATCTCATAGGTTGTGGTATAGTTGAATATACACTCTTCAACCTTTGTTATACAATTCCTGGGGCTGACACCATGACTAGAAGCACAGAATCAGGTTTATCACTGTCCTCCACGAAAGTGAGCAGACATTTCAGAGCTAATAGAATTCCATTCTGTTAAAGATTATCTCCATGGACTAAGGTTTTGAAAATGAGCCTTTTATTCTCTAAAAATGGTTATATGAATTGTATTTTATTCAAAACAAGTCAAGCCACAGGTTACATTTGTTTCCCAAGATCTCAGTTTCTTACGATATTAGGGAGCTCACCTCCCACTGAAACAAGAAACTCAGAATATGTGAAAATCAAAATAGTGTTTGCGTCCAAGCACACCTTTTTTAACTTCCCTCTTCTGCAGCTCTGAACTTAGTGAAACTTGGCATTTTACTTTATCACTTGGTCTTACAATGTTAGATCCTGAAGTGATTTACAAGTGTGAATTTACTGCTTACACATCCTTGCAGTGGATTTCATTTATGGGTATCTACTGAGTAGCATTTCCTATAATGCTGCCAATATGACACTGGATTAAATTCAAGCTGTTCTTCACCTTTCAGTGCCCTTTCTAAGCAGATCTGAAGGCCATCTTTACCCATTTATATTGATGGTTTTGGAAATATGTTTTTGAAAGAAAGAGTCATGTCTTTCATTCCTTGGCATCGTATCTCCAATAAAATATAGACATAGAAGAGTCTTTGTTGAAACTGTGGAGAACTTTGTGCGACACCACTTTCTAGCAGTGCAGGAAATGGTACCTATCGATCAATAGTTTCTACAGAAAAGATTTGTATGCTGACCTTTGTGGTTCTTCTGATCAGCAAACCTGATCTCATGTCTATTAAACACTAGGGACTTTTATCCTTTGATTTCATTTAGAACAGGGTCTGACCCAGTCTATCAGTTGCACAGATATCCACAGTAAAATGGAGGGCCCAGATTGCCTGTCCGTATTTAAAATCTACCCTTGACTATATGGTCTGCCAGGCCCTCTAGATGAATATTATGGATTGTCTATGTTGTTACTGTTGAACAGCATGCAGCCAATGTACTCATTCTGCCATATGAAGTATCAGACAAAAATGAAAGTAGCTGAAGTATTTATGACTAGGCAGAGGCCTTGGGCTATTTTCCTGGTCAAAAGCAGTATTATTCACTGATATTTCTTTGTAACATTTTATTTATTCTTTTCATGAATTTGCTGTTTTATTTTTTAATATATTTTTCTTTATAATAAGTTTATATTTACATATATTAACATTGACTCTCTAAAATTCTTCCATTTGCCAAGTATTTGTTCTTTGAGAGGAAAATTCTGAGTTTATGGTTTACATTCAATAGAGAAACCTAAAAGTGATATTATTTAGTCTGTTCTTGCCAATTCTGTAAAAGGAAGAATTTGGTTTTCCTGACATTCCCATCTGGATCATTTTTTATTGAGGGTTTTTTTTAATGTTCTGCCCAAAATCTTTTTGCATATTGTGAAGGAAATTATCTTCCTTTTAAGTTACCACATTATTTTCAAGATACATGTAGCTTTTTTGAATAGATCCTTAGATATAAACAATATGTCTTATGAACTTAAAGAGAGGTAAAGGGAACTGTCATTCTATGTCTGTGCTGCCAAGATGGCAGGTGTTGTATATCACTTTTTGGGGGAACAGCTGTTTTTATTCTCCAGCCACACTGATTCCATATCAAGGCCTATGTCCAACATAGGTAATGAAAGTACATTGACATACTAAAGGTCTAGTTTAATATATTCAGTCTACAGTAGAAATTCGCTCCTCATTTTAGAAATTTATTTAATCTTTTTGTTCTATTTAAATAAGTCTTTTAATTAATTACCTCCATGTTCTTCCTACCCTTTATCCAAAGTTTAATCAATATAAGTAGTTCTTGTTTATTTTATGTGTGGGAAGAACAGTGTTTAGTTCTGTAAGTTCCCTGTGAGCTTACAACTGCCAACTATTGGCACTATACACCTTTTTGCTTCACTTGCCTTAAAAATCTGCACATTCTTCCATGTATGCTGTAGTATCTGCATTTGAAATCCTTGACATCTGCCTTTTGACTTTTGCTTAATCTCATTGATTTCTATGCTGCTTTTTGACACTTAGATTTTATGAGTATTAATAAAGATTTTACTCTTTCTATCTCTTCCTGAAATATGTTCTGATTTTTTCATTACACATGTTCTGTAAAATAATTGACTGCAATCATCTTTCTTGAACTCATTACATACTCTCTGCAAATGTGCCTTTTAAATTTTAATATCTTCAGCTCCTGTCTTTCCCAGATAAAATTTGATGATGGACTATGCAACTGTATGAGTGCTACATAGGGTAATTCACAATGTATTTTCAAGACCGCTTTCTCATGTGGATCACAGCATTCTCATTTCATTAAAACATCAATATGCTTGTTTTTCTCCAATGAATTTTATTGCTGCATGGCATGAGGAGGAGGAACTGTTTTCCCAAACAAACCTCCAGATACATTTAGCAACTCAAAGAACTTGAAAAACACTTACTCTTTTCAAATGCTAAGGCATTATTTGGCAAGAATATAATATATTACACATAAACACCCTACAAATGATACTGAAGCATGTACTGCATGTATTGTTTTTGTGAAAAGTGTATTATAAAGACAAAAAAGGCACACGATTTTTCTTTAATTTCAGACCCGCTGGGAAGAATATTCCAAATGAAGAAACAAATTTCTCTATTAGGTTTTCTACTTTCTAACATAACTTTGATAGTAAAAGAAGTGTTTATAGTAAATGAAAAGTCTAGGTTCAAAGAAGTCTGAGACAGTTGAATAACTCAGCATATACTTTGACCTTGAGGAGAAGTTAGGTAGTGTTCCTTTAACATTTTTTCTACATACTTAATATATCCCTTAGATGCCTTTTTAATCTACATCTCAGGAGCACCACAAAACTCACACAAGTGTGCCTGCTAGTGCATTGTACCAAGTAGTATATTGCGTTTCACCCTTTCAAAATGATACCTTTCTTTTTGTCCATCAATTTATGTTTAGGTTGCCTTTCCAAGTGTGACTGCTAGACTTCAAAGTCTCTTCAACAGCCAGCATAAGGGGATTTTCCATACTTCTAGAAGCACATCCTACAAAAAATGATACTACAATTAGTGACTCAATCAGTCCCAGAGATGGTAACTGAAGTCCCCAATCAGTGTTCTAACTTTGTTGATGCTCAGTTTAAATGGCATTACATTTCTTCATGTATCTTCCCATGTTTCTGAAGTGCTATAACTGAATATAAAGCAGACTGAAGAGGATTCACATCAAAATTTGCTCAGAAAATCAACCAATATTTTTATAACCTTTTTTTTTTCCAAAATAACTTTTAGCTTACCTTAAAGCTATGTTGTTAGAATAATTTCACTTTTCTTTGCAGTGTTATCTTTCATGTAGAAAATTACAGTACGTGTATATGTATGACAACTTCAGAGAATTTATCCTTCCTGTATAACACTTATTTTGCCCTCTAGATTTTCTGACTTTAGCAAGGTCTCAGTTGTCTCCTTATATATTTTTATTAGTTATTGTGGTTTGCAGCAAAGCATCAGTAACACTATCAGCTCAGTAAACCACATATTATCATAGAGTAAATGATGGAATATAGCAAGAAGAAACAAAATATAAAACCAAAAAATCCAGATGATAAAATCTTGCAGTAGCCATGGCTGATATATGCCTATTGATTATTATACAACTCTAGATATCAAATAATATATAACTTGATATAAAGTAGACCCCTGACTATTATCTTGTTTGTAGCAAGGGTGAGAAGTGGTATGACTGATCTAAAGCATTGGTTAGTTAATATAAAAGATGTATCATTTTGGGTCTTCTGAGCTTATTTGATGCTGTTGATTATTGAGGGAGACAAATTATGGTAGGTAAAAAAATTTGTAACTTAGCTGTATATCTTTCCACATTACCAAAACAGATAGTAATGAGGATAGGACTAGTATCTCCAGGGTACTTCTCCTGTACATTTGGTAATGTTTACTTGGAAATCAGCCAGCAATATCAATGCTGTGACTATGTTTTCCACACACAGAACTAGGAGAAACTCTTCATTTGCTACTGGAGAACTACTCTGAACGCCAATGTGATACACTGGAGCCCTAGCATGGCATAGTTGCTAGCCCAAAATACGCATTCCATTTATTGAGTGTGGAGTCACACTGTCTGCATCATCTAGTTAGAGTCACCTAAAAAACTTTAGGTCTTCTAGCGGTCAATAGATGACATCATAGTCATTGAAGTTTCATGCTTTGCCAGGGCAGTATTCAGAACAGGAGATTAATGTACGTGAGACGAATTATCTTCGGGGGTATAATCCCCATGGGAAATATTAATTTGCTCACAGATACGGATTTATTGCCATTTTTGGTACTCTAAAAAATTTTGCCTGATCTTTAACTACTGTCCATAATGGGACAGGTCTCCTGTAAGCTCCATGTAGATGTCTCATAAAAATGTAATGGCTGTAGATGCCTATGTGAGGGTGATTTCTAAACTGAATGTAGAGGGAGATTAAGAAGTAAGGGGTCTACATACAAGATGGGAGACAAAAGTAATTTGGCTAAGCAGAGACATTTTTGAGATCCTATGTTAGCTGAAAGAACCACATTGGGATTGGCAGTTACAATAATGGATTTATGGGTGACACACGGTGCTCTAGAGACACAGTCTTAATCCAGGTAGGATATCCTAGGGAAACCAACAAGGCTGTTTAGAGAACTGAATCCTACCTCAGCTGTCTTATCTCCAATGTTAGTGAGCAGAGATCTGAAACTGATGCTTAGGCATAAGAGCTTAGTTCTATTTGAGATGCTAGATAATCTGGTTTTTGCATTTTTAACACCATTCATGAAGAAACCTCAAGTTACTTTATGGAAGTTCATGGCATAAACTCTGTGAATTTCTGTCCTGGTTTTGGCTGGAATTAATTTTCTCCCTAGTAGCTAGTATTGTGATGTGGTTTGGATTTAGTATGAGAATGATGTTGATAACACACTGATGTTTCAGTTGTTGCTAAACAGTGCTTATACTAAGTCAAGGACTTTTCAGCTTCCCATGCTCTGCCAGTGAGAAAGCGCACAAGAAGCTGGGAGGGAGCATAGCCAAGACAGCTGTTCGAAACTGGTCAAAGGGATATTCTATATCATATAATGTCATAGGTAGTATAGAAACTGGGGGGGAGCTGGTCAAAGGGCAGTGACCTATTCTGAATCCACTGTCTTCCTGCTATCTACAGTGGCAAATTAAATGTCACTAAGCTATCCTATTTCCTAGAAGACTATAAAAATCAAGTACAGTTAAAGCCGTATCTTATAGAAATCTGCTACTGGAAAGAGGGAGGGAACTGGAGAGTCCATCTGGGGAAAGAGGTACATGATGAGCATTTACCAGTACACTTCTGAATTTATTTGCTCGAGGACAATAATTTTTTCATTACCTAGTCATTTTTTGGTGAGAAGTACAGGTGACTCCAAATAGATGCATTTTGTTGCGAACCATCTGTTTCAAACACTTTTTTTGGTGGAAATGTTAAGCCACAATAGTAATAATCTTTAAAGAAATATAATTAATGAAGAAAGATTATTGATGTGCATTGACATGTTTTTCTGGAAAACAGTTTTTTAAGCTGTTTACATGTCTCAGTGTGAGATACTGTCCTGTTAAAACTGATTTAAACTTCTCAACCTTTGACATGAAATGTTCATTAATAGATGTTCCTTTTTTTTTTTTTTTTAATTCTATTTCCTGAAATAAAATCATCAGGAAGGAGATAAAGGGTAAAATTTATAGCTTCCCCACAGCAGATAATCTTTCCACCTGGGAAGAAAGTGGAACTGTTTTGGAGCTAAAAATACAAGTTCTTGGAACATAAAAAGCTAGAAATCTAGGAGCATAATTAACTTGGTATCTCAGCAGGTGCTGTTATCATTCCTTTTGATGTTACAAAATCATGTATGTTTGGTGCTTTTTCTTTAACAATATGGATACTTTGAAGTCACGGACAGTTGGATCTGTGGGATGATGGACAATAAATAGTGGTTAGAATATTCTGTAAGCATTTTTAGATCTTTTCCCTCCGAATAAACCAAGAAAGATCAAGGAAGGCTACTCTACTTTTCCAAACTGGATTTCTGGTTTGGATGGTCATGTACTATATAGTAAAGTCCTCATGTTTAACCAGCTTGCGTGAATGTTGTCATAGAATAAACAAAAAACAAAACATCCCTAATAACAAAATTATCCTTCTACCTTCAAGCTGTTGCTTCAAACTGTGTAAAAAATAATGTTTAGAATAAAATTCTCAAGTGTTTTTTTTACAGTATGAAAAAGTATATTTTCCTAGATTTTTTTAAAAGTCCAGTTTCATGCTCAAAAGTAAAATTAAAAAAAAAAAATAAGAAAAAACACTAACACATTATAAAACTTCACCATGAGGTTTAAATTTTGGCTCTGGTAAAAGTTGTACATTGGTTTCAGATCATATTGCAGAAAGCTGGACAGTTCTGATAATAAGTGGTTTTACTACCTTCACTTATATTCAATATAATTTTTGTCTGACTGATTATCTCTCTGCACACGTGTGTGTGTATATATAAATTCTACCTGTGAGTGAAGGTGTGTCTGTGTGTGCATTTATAGAGAAAGAATGAATGCATATTTTCTTTTTTTAACTAGGTATACAAAATTTGGAGGTAGAAATATTAGGAAAAATATTCTGAAAGGGGAGGATATTTTTAAAAGAGATTTCCAGTATCCACCTCATAAACAGGTATTACATACAAATCTATAGTGTTATTTTGAACAAATATGTAAGAACAGAAATTTACCCTGTTTAAAATTTTTCCCTTTTTGCCCTTGCTCTCCTACCCATCAAGTGATCACTGGATACCACTGCAGAGCTAAAAGGAAACTGATGCTAATATATTTCAAGCCTTTGTAGTTTAATTCCTTTAGGAAATCTCAAGCTCATAAAGTTCAAATGTACACAAAATTCTTAAAATCTGTTTCCATCAGTAGTGTAAATGTGTTTGCAAACACATTTTGTTCCTCAGTGAAACAGGATGTGCTTTACCCTCTTCAACCTTTGCCCAGCAAGCAATAGCTTTTGTCTTTCAATCAAACTGAAGAGCAAAATAATGTACATGTACTTATGTATTTATATATTTATGTCATTAGGAAGTCCTCTCTCTTTTACAGATTCACATAGCTGGTAGGTGAAAAATAATTTCACCTGAAAATGTTTAATATGGTTTGGAAACATTTTTTAAGAGCTTTGTAAAGTACAGCAGATTAAATAAGTAGCTGTGAGATTAAAATTGTCTTCTAAATGAAAGAATGGGTGTCCTGTATATAAAGATATAGAATTCTGTATGGCTGCAAAGGAATATAATTTTCATTCTGTGGAGGAGGCAAAGAACAGTAACAGAAAATTTATCTCCTGTGAAAGAAATCCTACAACTCTATAGTAAACTCTATGTGCTAAGCATTTGCACACTTCAGTGAGTTGTTACCAAAATCTAATTTTCAGAAAATAGAAACATTTTCAATCAAAAATAATATTGTAGGTTGTTAGAGATGTCATATGAAACAGAAATTTTGTATATTGGATGTGATTTATGAACCAGAAAAACTAGACAAATACCTATGCCAATGCAAGTTAATGGAAAATAAAAGCAGCAATTGTTTCAGTTTCAAATAACAGATATTTAGATTTTTTAATGTGTGCTATATAAAATATATGTAAGGAAAACTTACAGTGGCCTGTGACATTACGGAAGTTATCAGACAACACTGCTGCAGATATTCAAACAATTTATGGGAAATTAAAAAAGGTGGCCATTGGCCATTTGTTAAAATTTTCTACCATTTAAAAGTTGACTGGATAACAGAAAAGGTGCTCATTATTGCAAAGCAAACCAAGCCATTACATATTTAAAGACAAGGTAATTTTCAAGGGTATGTCAGCATCTATTTCAGTTTGTGTCAAAACAGTATCTGGGTACATGGAAATTTCCACAGGAAATGTTTAGTAGCAAAATGTCCATACAAAACAGTAGTTTGAATAAAGAGATCTATTATTTCATACCTTTTATTGTAATAGTGGTTAATATTTTTCATTATAACCAAAAGCACCAGTATGTCTTCCTCATTCAGATTTTCTTAATCTTCACCTTTGGCAGCATGTTGGTTAAGCTGAAGAACACTGGTTTATCATTTTTTAGAAAGAGCCTTCTCTATCCTACCCCAAACATTTTTTTTCCAGTTACTCTTATCCAGCAAAGGGTTTCTGTTTCCACTTGAATCTTAGACCTTTAGGGTAAGAGCTGCTTTGAATAATTATCAAAAGCCAAATTTTAAAGACCTGATAATTCAGCTCAGCCATCATTATTCACTGACTATGTCAGCTGGCTGGTTGCCTCTCTTTCCAAGACACACCTATGCATTTTTTCTTACATTAGACAACGCAAATTCTAAGACATTAGGCTGTCCAAGATAACACAAAATTTTAGCAAGAAGACTATTCACAAAACCCTTTTTCTTTCAATGGAGATATAGCGGAATTTTTTGAATTTTAAATTTATTGGTCAAATAATAGTCTGTACTTCCAAAACTAGCTTTATACTGTTGATGAAAAACTTAACAAAAAGATGAAAATATGGTATTGCACACACAGAGACACAAAAACTAAAGTTGTTTTATTCATTGAAATGTGATAACACAATAATGGTTGGTGTGAACTATTTCCAAGATGGTAGCAAGTATTTAACTAAATCTGCTGAATATAGTAGTGTCACATCTGTTTCAATACTGCCAGATATTGAAGCTCATTAATCTTTCTTGGCATATTACTAATCAGTTTTACAGGACTAATTGCATGTTTTATAATTAGTAGAAATAATGGTAATATTTTTCAATTAGGAGCTTTAAATAAATAGTTCACATATTATAATTTGCTTACATCTTTTTAATGACATAAATGCTAAAATCATAGTGGCAGCCTATGCATAAAAAGGCAATTAAGTAAAACAAAGTGATTGGAAATTGAAAGAAATTAATGTTTTCTTGTCATCAAATTTTGCCTATCACTTTGAGAAGACCAAAGGTGGCTTTGTGGATTTGTGGCTTTTCAAGGGGCAG
Organism: Phaethon lepturus; assembly: GCF_000687285.1. Lineage (NCBI taxonomy): Eukaryota > Metazoa > Chordata > Aves > Phaethontiformes > Phaethontidae > Phaethon > Phaethon lepturus. Next base: position 12,108 of record NW_010555433.1, on the reverse strand, counting down.
AACAAACCTTATGAAGTGGACAGCTTCCTGTGATGACACAGGTGTCTTTGTGGATGTGGGGAGAGCGGTGGATGCTGTTTACCTTGCTTTTAGCAAGGCATTGAACAAGGTCTCCCATAGTATCCTTGGAGCCATATTGGTGAAATACTGACTGGACAGCTGCATGGAAAACTGGTTGGACTTCTGGGATCAAAATATTGAGATAGGGGGTCCAAAGTCCTGC
>NW_010555433.1:8548-11854 GCF_000687285.1 Phaethon lepturus | reverse complement strand
CATTCCTGACGGATTGGTAATGTGTTTGATAATATTTAATATGTTTGTTAGTGGCCTGGACAATGGGATGGCATGTTAACAAATCTGTAGATACCACTGGAGGGCAGGTCTACTATGTGTTGAGAGAGCTATATAGGCTGGAGAAATGGGCTGGCAGGTATCTCAGAAAGTTCAACAAGCAAATGCCAGGTCCTGCAGCTGGAGAGGTATAACCCTGTTAGCAGCTGGATGTTGATGGGATGGAAAGCAGCTGTGTAGGAAATCACTGTGCAGTGCTGGCAGGCAGCCAGCAGTTAGTCAGCAGTGTGCCCGAGGTGAAAAGGCCAGGTGCATACTGGGCTGTATTGGCAAGAGAGTAGCCACTAGAGGAAGGGCAGTGATTATTCCTATCACTGACATTTGTGCAGTTGATTCCGGAGTTCTTCGTCCGGTTTGGGGTTTCTCAGTATAATAAAGACTTTGACATATTGGAATCAGTGCAATGGAGGGTGACCAAAAAGGTTTGTGAGTTTCTTCCATCTTAAGAAGAAAAACATAAGTGAATGCTTATCTTACTGCTGCATTTGACCACATAGTAGGGGATACAGAGAAGACAAGCCAGACTCTTCTCAGAAGTACAAAATGATAATGAGAAGAGGCAATGGTCAAATGTTATATCACAGGAAATTCTGATTAGTCATCAGGAAAAAAAATATTCTTAATGAGGGAATTCAAACATTGTTTTGCCAAAAAGGTTGTAGTTTCTCCACTCTTAGAGACAATCAAAACAAAACTGAACAAGGCCTTGAATAAAAGGTGAATAAGAGGTTGGACTGGACAGGCTTCAGATGTCCCTTCTAATCTGTATGAGTCTATACTTCCATGAAAGCCATTTTTATCTTGTATACGATTTGGATAACACAAGTGTGACAAAAGCAGTGCGATTTAAGTTATAAGTCTGAAAATCAAGTTTGTTCCTTAGTTGTAATTGTGATATAGCTGGGTATCATGGCTATACCTGGACACACATGTAATACTTTTAAGTTCTTAATTTCATGAGTGGTTCAGGAACTCCTCAACCAGTCATCTGCATAGATGAGATAATAGACTGGCTACCAAACACTGGACCAGCTTCTGACTATGTTATTCTTTTCCTTCATATTCTTAAGTATTAAGAATCAGTAGTCCTTCTGTAGTCCCATCGAGGTCAACAAGAACCTTGCTAGGACATGCAGAGATGCAGTCAATAGGCTAAGCCTCAGCTAGAAATTAAATTGCACAAAGATGTCAAGAACAACAAGAAAGGGTTCTTCAGATGCATAAGCAGTAAGCGGAAGCACAGGAAAGACATAGACCCATTGCTAAACAGTGCAGAGAAACTAGTTACTAGTAACGCTGACAAGGCAGAGATTCTCAATGCCTTTTTTGCCTCTGCCTTTACCAGCATAGCTGGACCCCAGATGACAGGATCAAGTAGCTACAACAGCTCATGTGTTGACCCAGGAGTAGTGGAGGAATAGCTGGTCTGTGACCTCTTGTAAGGGCTAAACCCACATAAATCTATGGGCTCAGATGAAAACCACCCCAGGGTATGAAGACAAGTGGCTGACATGTTGTAAAGCCACTGTCCACTGTCTCTAATCTTGGAAAATTTGTGGAGATTAGGGGAAATCCTTGATGAATGGAAGATGGCAAATGTCATACCCTTATACAAGAAGGGCCCAAAAGAGGATGCAGGAAACTACAGATCCACTAGTCTTACTAATGATCCCTGGGAAAGTAATGGAGTGAGTCCTCTTAGAAACTAGTCCACTTAGAAACCATTAGAAGCCAAATGAATAGAAACTATTAAAAGCCAAATGAAATAGGTGATTGCAAAAAGCCAGCACAGATTTACCAAAGACAAAACATACCTGACTAATGTGATGACCTTCTACAACAAAATAACATCTTCTGTCCTCTTCTGGGTTGAGCAGTGGATATTGTTTACCTGGACTTCATCAAAGCATTCAACATTGTTTCCCAGTCTCCTCCTAGACAAATTAGAAAGATAGAGGTTGGGTGGGTGTCCTGTGAGATGTGTAGGAAGTTGGCTAACAGGTCACACTCAGAAGGTGATGTTCAATGTTTTTTACTCACATTGGCAGCATAAGTGAGGTCCCCCAGGGATTGATACCTGGTCCTACATTGCTCAACATCTTCATAAATGATCTGCACAATGGGTTTGAAAGCACCCTCACCAAGTTTGCTGATGACACTAAGCTGGGTGGTGAGGTGGACATGTCAAGAAGGGAGAGCCATCTTACAGAGAGAGTGGAAGAGTGGGCAAGCAAGAACGGTATGAAGTTCAGCAAAGACAAGTGCAAGGTCCTGCACATGGAATAACATGACCAAAGAGCCCAGTAGAGGCTGGGATCTGTCTGGCTAGGGAGCAGCCTTGCTGAAAGGGACCTGGGGGGTCCTGGTGGGCAACAAGCTGAACATGAGTCAGCAGTGCACCACTACAGCAACAAAGGCAAATTGGATCCTGGTCTGCATCCACGGGGGCATTACTAGCTGAGAGAGAGATGTGATCAACTCACTCAATGCTTGTCAGGCCACACCTAGAGTGTTGTGTCCGGTTCTGGTCCCCACAATTCAAGAAAGACACAGGAAGACTGTGGTGTTTAGTTGCCTCCTGGAGTTAACCAACAATAATTAGTTTTTGTAGCTTTTCTCAAACTATCTGTGTGCCTGTGCAACACAATAATTTCCTGTCCTATATGTGAACACAGATGGAAACACATTGATGAAAAAGGGAAAACCAGTCAGATTATGCACTGTAGTAGGACTTTTCTATCATTGAATTCTCACAGATGATTATAACATGATGTATGAAATTACATTTTAAATTTGTGCAAGTGTTTGCAAACATCGTCTGCATTCATTTGATTTTAAAACGAAAGGGATAGAAAGCATATTAGGTGGCATGGGTAAGGTGAACTGACTTTCTAAACACAAGTAAAATCTGTGAGCATTTAGACATTGTAGTAATTGGAGCGATATTTCAAAATTCTTTGTCACTTTTGCTATTTCCCTTTAGGTTGTGAACTTATTCAAGTGAGTTTACAAGCACTTTATTGTTCTCCAGAGTTCAGATAGTTGCTACACTGCTCACTGCAGCTTTACATTTAAAATGCTTGTTATAACTCCCTACAGAGTAGTAAAACATTATGCCATACCCCCATTTGAGCACACAGAATACTTTTAACACCTTTGTTATTGCTACTACTTGAACTAATACGTTTCACCACGTCAGAAGCAATTGCAGTCACTTTGTAATTAGAA
>NW_010555433.1:0-8517 GCF_000687285.1 Phaethon lepturus | reverse complement strand
TAGGGAAAAAACACCCTCCATAACAAATGGCTATGATGATTTTCTTGTTTTTGCAGATATCCACAAACAAAGAATGATGGTTCTGTAATAACGACCTTACAAATTAACTGAGAAGTATTCAGATAATCACATTTGTGAGCCAGCAAAAAAGCACTAATGTTACCTTACAGAAGTGGAAGAATTTTGTATTCCAGTATTACTTCAAAAGTTAGTTTCAAACAAGTCTAGTCAATCGGAAAGCCATTAGAACTTCACACTGTCTGATTTGTACAGAAATCTTCTTGTGAGGACAAGACAGGCACACAGACACAACGTGTGACTGCAGAGATTACAAGGATAAAAACACAACAGCTGGGGAAATAAATAATGTTATCTTGAAAAACATTCTCACTATTAGTCTGTTGTCACAAATTCTTTTATACATATGAACCTCCACCATACGTTTTTATTTAAGTCCATTAAAACAGTATTGTATTTCTCTGCCTTAGGAAACTCTGCAATCAATGTGTCGAGGTCAAATCTTCTTCATAAATACACTTTGCTTTATATCGTTTAATCTATGTTGATTTGCTAGCTGAGAAGTGTCCAAACGCGTGGTAGGGCATGATAAATAGTTGCATCTGCTTATTTGCCATCCTTCTACCTCCAGACAGTAATACTAAAGTTCATTTGAAAAAACAAAATACTGATAATCTTGTTAATAAGAATGCCTATTCTGGCTGTAGAAAGTATTCAGATAATAAGTCCCTGAAACACGAATATTGCAAAATAAAGATTACCTGCTGTCTCTGCGCCTAACATATTACAATAAAGGTACAAAGAAACGTTTGTGGTATTTACAGTCTAGCTAGTGGTGCTTACATTGAAAACATGATAATTTAACTTGAGTCAAAGTTAACACATCTTACAATTCAAGCAGGATGTCTGAATTTAAGATTCCAACCACAAGAAATCATTTGGAGATACAACTTGCAATAAGAATTACAGAATGTAAATACATTTTAGAAAAGAGGAAGGAGTAACAAAAGCCAGATCAATTAAAGTGCAAGGTTGGCACTTTGAGTACCTCTTTAGTGAGAGTGCTGATCAATGGATTTGTTTTTGCATAGACAGTGATAGTAAGGGATGAAATGAAGAGTAGAAGTTAGCCATTCCTGAAAACAGTGCATTCTACATTACACAAGTTCCAAAGTTTCTGTGTCATAGGAAAGTCCACTGACAAATCTGTCAGATACTATTAAATGTTATATACGGTTGCTTGTTCTGTATGGCTGTCAAAGTTGGATGCTTCAAAACCCTCGTAATGCAAGACTCAATGCACACATAAACTTCAGCCGGTTAGGTGATTAATTTAAACGGGTCATCTAAGTTTATTCTTCAGGTAGTGAGAGTGACAAGCACCTCTAGAAGGCAATTTTTTCTTTTATACTTTCTGGGTGGATAATATTCTGATAACACCAATGAAATGTAGTGAATCTTCTTATAACAAACTAGTTAGGCAACTAGAATATTTCAGCATTAATATTATGGATATTTAATGGATAAAGTTTAGAATTAGCTTATGATATTAAAATGTCAAAGATTACTGAGTAATATCTTACTTGCTAAGTTGTCTCTTTGAAATCAGTGTAACTACTCAATGAGTAAGGAATGAATACTCAGCATGTGCAGTGAAATGGAATCTGATCCCCAATATATCACTTCTGATGAAAAACCAGGATATTAAACAAGGTACATTAAATAACAGTAATACTGAGACTGTCCTTTCAAAATTAGCTTTACTGATTGACAGATTATTCTCTATTGCAGACTCTAGGATAAAAAGGTCATTTCAAACACATTATAATCGAAGTCCCGCTTATGTTTCCTGTTAGCTTCAAATTCTCATACTCATCCTGTTATAATTCCCTGCTTTACAATACAGAATCTAAAAAGTAATCTTATTCATTCATATTTTCCTGCAAGCTGCTGTTTTATTTCCTTTCTTTTTTTCTCCTCTCTGCTCTTGCATTTCTATCCTCTCCTAGTTACTAGTCTCACTTAATTAAAATATAAAAATGTCACTCACTTCCTTACAACATCAAACCAATTTAATCTACCTCATTCTCCTACTGGCTGCAGGCAAATTCTCTGTCTAAATACCAGCTGTACTGAATGTTTAGTATAAATCTGTGTTCTGATACCCTCTTCAGCTGCAGTCTCCATCTCTTTGTAGCTGTAATGGTAAGAGATTGAGGGAACCTGGGAGGGCAAAGGGGGGCAAGGTTCTGGAGATAAGTGATGAAAGACAAAGTGCAAGGATCGAAAGAAAAGGGTAGCTTTGCAGCTGGAAGAATGAGATTTGCACAGTGTTGGGTAAAATGAAGATCATGGGCTAAACCAGTAGAATCTATTTATATATAATTTCTTCTTTAGAGAGGGGAAGTAAACAATTACATGAGAAGAGACAGGAAGGTTATTTTATAAAGAAATTTCTTTGTAATATTCCCCATGTTACAGAAACGTGTTCTGAGGATTCAATGATAAATAACTTTCTCCCCCAAGAAAAATGCAGTGAAGATGTTTTGCCTTAGGCAACCACTGTTACTTCCCTGCTTATGACCTGGAAGCAGAGTCAGTGGGCCCGTACTAACAACGCATACCCAATACAATATGCGTAATACGTAATCTCCGCTTGAAGAGGGTTACTGTTCACCTGCTGATGGGGAAAACAGGAGGGCAGCACACTAACACCGGTAAAACCAAAGCAGACCAGGCATCATGTGGGTGCAAAATGTGTAGAAGGTACCATAACAGGAATGTAGTCATAAGGGGTTTGTTGGGTTTTTTTTTGGTTTGCTTTTATTTGTAAAACGACCTTAGAAAAGAATTAGAGACTCTTGTTATGTTCTCTGTCCCCATTGTCCCACTTTCATCTTTTTGCTCCATTTAACGACAATGTCTTTGTGTAACAGTCAATAAAGACATGCTTCATCTCACCTAAATTCACATATATAAAAGATAGATGTAGGTAATTTCCTCAGGCTACCGGTATAATTGTTGGAGAGAAACGAATACCACAAAGAGAGATTGAGCTGCCCTTTGTCAGACACCCACCTCAGCCAAGAGAATTGTTCCCTGATCATTCCTGTTTCTCTTCTTGACCACATATTACTAGCTTGGATCCAGTTGTATTGTTACATATTGACATTTGAACAATGCATCCTACCTCATATCTATATTGGTTCCTATTTGTCCTATTTTAGTTATTTTACATAAGGAAAAAACTCCATACTTGTATAGTAATTGCACTTTGAATTTTGAGATGAGAGGAAGATTATCTAGAAATAATTTACTTAGATAATCTTCTGGATTTCCAGAAAATTATGAGGTTTTACAGTAAAAATTCACACAGGATTGAGCATTACAATGGCTCTGGATGGATTGTGTTGCAAAATAACACATGAACATGTTTAAAAACCCTTCTGCTTAGAAAGATGGTATGTTGCTTCCTGTGTACCTTGTCAATCAGTTTCATATGTCAGTATGTAACCTTCTTAAAAGTGGAAACTGAATACTTTTTTCTTCAGTACATCAGTGGTTATAATGCCTCTGTTTATAGCTGTCTTGACTGGCTGCTAAAATGATTTTAATCTGAGGGCTTGCTTTGTTTACTTAATCATTACACTTGTATTTTACTCAAATGCTTAGAAATTCATTAACATTGTTCAGAAAAAAAAGAAAATAACTTCTCTTCTAAGGAATGTTCTACAAAGCTTTAATTTTCACAGTTAATCTGGTTATTTCTTTGCCAATTTGCCATGCCATTTTACTTCTCCCCATTTACCTGGCAAGAAGCTGATATACAAATGTTCTCTTTATACTAATTCTAAAATCTCTTTCGTTTATGCCACTATCCATGGTTAGCATTCAGTGAGAGGATTATTGTTTTAATTAATTTTGTAAAAATGTTATCAAAACTTCATTAATATGTTAAGCTTTTTTTTTTATGAATCAATAGGCTTTAAATTCAAAACTTCATTAATATGTTAAGCTTTTTTTTAATGAATCAATAGGCTTTAAATGATGTTTTTGGTGTTATGAGAAGAAGTATGTCCAGAAAAGATTGCTCTTGTTGCACACTTTAGACAAGTTAAAGTGCAAAAGTGGTCATTTTATCCATCAGCACTGTGTGAATAGAGCTCTGTTCATCTCACGTCAGTTGGAAGCTCAGTGACTAGACAAAGACAGTTGAGCACTTCTTCCAGAGAATGTAGCTCTCACTAGAGAGATATAGACCTCCAAAGCCTGATTCATCAGAGACATTTTTGGAAAGGTGATTAACCCTTATATACTTATCTCCAAACCACATTATTTTCTGGTACTTGTGTCGTTCTGACTAAAGTAAAAAAATTTTCAAAGTCCTCTGTGTTGTGGAGGAAGACTGACATATGTTGAAACAAAAATATTCTTAAGCTTTCAGGCTTGGAGCAAAATTAAGTTCTTCCCCGAATTTCCTAAACAACCACTGCACTGTCTCACCTCAAAATCACAATAAAAAGATGCAGAAATTAGATGACTATGTCCTTTCACAGGAAACAGTCCTACTACAACAAGAAAAAGAAAGAGTCCCTGCTCGTTGCAGGGGGGGTTGGACTAGATGACCTTTAAAGGTCTCTTCCAACACAAACTATTCTATGATTCTATGATTTCATTCTATTCACTCCATCATAGAAGGTCACTAGGCTGGTCAGACAGGACTTACCCTTGATGAAGCCATGCTGGCTGTCTCTAATCACCTCCCTGCCCTCCATGTGCCTTAGCATAGCTTCTAGGAGGATCTGTTCCATGATCTTCTCAGGCACAGAGTTGAGGCTAAGGGGTCGGTAGTTCCCAGGGTCCTCCTTGCTACCTTTTTTAAGAATGGGTGCAATATTTCTCTTTTTCCAGTCTTCAGGGTCTTCACCAGACTGCCAGGACTTTTCAAATTTCATGGAGAGTGGCTTAGCAACTACATCAGCCAATTCCCTCAGGACTCTGGGATGCATCTCATCAGGTCCCATAGACTTGTGCATGTTCAGGTTCCTCAGGTGGTCTTGAACCTGATCTTCCATTACAGTGGGAGGGACTTTGCTCCTCCAGTCCCCATCTTGCAGTCCATCTCCTTGAGAGGGGAGTGGAAGTGAGTGGGAAGATCCCCTTGAGTGGGAAGACACACTGCCAGTGAAAACTGAAGCAAAGAAGTCATTGAGTACCTCAGCCTTCTCATCCATTGTTACCAGTCTGCCAGTCTTGCTCATCAAGGCGGGTTCTCTTTCTTTGACCTTCCTTTTCTGGTTGACATGCCTGTAGAAGCCCTTATTATTCTTTGCACCCGTTTGCTCCAGCCACACCTTGGCCCTCCTGATCTCACACATCCAGGCAGCGTCCCTGTACTCATCCCAGGATACTTGTCCCTGCTTCCAGTGCCTGTGCATTTCCTTCTTGCCATGCCGGTCTCTTGCCTTCCTTTCCTGATTTCTTACACTTGGGGATCAAGAGCTTCTACACTCTATGGAAAGCATGCTTAAAGATCTTCCAGCTCTGTTCTGCTCCCTTGTTCCTGAGGGCAGTTTCCCAGCAGGGCTTATTGACTAACTCCCTGAAGTTTGCTTTCCTAAAATTCAGGGTCCTAGAGCTTGTTAGTCTTTCATAATGAATGGTGATATTTTTGTGAATTCACATTTTTGATCATTTTTTGGTGATGTTTTAGAGCAGGAAAGAGAATGGTCCTCTAAGCTTGTTGCTGAGTTGGTTGGTGGTTGATTCAATAACCTTGAATGATGCACATATAGAAACAGTGAAGAATTTAATTCATTGACCATGATATTTTAGCTTTACTTTTTACTTTCCACTTAGTTTGAAAAGGAGGTTCCTTCAATTTATATTGATAGCATTTTATTTCCCTTGAAAAGATTTTTGTTTTATTCAAAGTGGTGTATAATATAAAATATTACAGTTCAGCACAGAAATATTCTGGTCACTGAATGTATCTAGTCAGGAACTAGCCTGAAAGGTGTGGTTCTGTCGTGGCCATCTTAGTAAGCTTGTTTAATAGATTTATTTCACTTTTGTGTGAGGAATGCTGTATTGTTACTCACTTACCAGTTGTATTTCACTCAACCATAGACATAAATCAAACCATAGGAAGTAAAATTCAGAATAAATGATTTTGTTTACAACACGCAGAAGAACCAAAACAGCTACAAAAGTTTACAAAAGAAAGGGGAAGGGGTGTGAAAGAAAGAAAAACTATCCTTAACCTGCTTGCTTTAATGTTAAGGTGAGAAAACAGTTAACTTTTTCTTCCTTTTTCTTATATTTAGGTGATTTGTGATAAGTTGTCCAGACAAGGTGATTGTCAGGGATTTTCTACTTTTGCTTATCATGCTCCTCATGTTGTCTTATTAAAGAGCACCCTGTCTTGGTGATGCATGTTAGTTTTTATAGCCAATCCCTCCTTTGAAATCCTCCAAGGTTCCAGACATATAATCTCCTTCCCCAAAACTTTTTTATGTCTGCCTTCTGCAAGAGATAGACAGCTTGTCATGTCTCTTAATCCAAAGAAGTGGATTAATCCACATTCTTGGAAATGCTAATGTGTCTTTGTTAAATCAGATGTCATTTTGTCTTCTTTGTTAGCTATTAAAAAAATTTTGCCTTAGCAAGAAGTAAATTCTCCCTTCTCACCCAAGCTTTGTTAACTCATTGTGTACATTTCATCAGAAAGTATAACTGAAATAAAAATGTATCGTTCATATCAATCTGTATTTTATATCATTCTGGCCATAAAGGTACATAGAAAGATATAACGTGGATAAATGCATGAACCTTATCGTTGGTGCTGGAATACAAATCAGAAAAGACAATAGCTTCTCTCACATGACAACAGATCTGTGTGATTAACCCTTGTTATCTACTTCTGAAATAATATTCTTATAGTAGAAGCTACAACTGGTTACCTAGAGAGATAGGACAGTCTCACAATACTGAATGATTTGGTGAAAAAATGTTAAATGAAATTCATTGCGGGTAAGAGAGAAGCAATACACATGGGAAAAAATATATGCATAATGATATCTTGAAATTACTTAAATCACTCAGAAAAAAATACCTTATTAGATAGTTCTCTGAAAAGCTCATCATATGCTCCATAATGGTCAGAAAAGCAAATAGACTGTTTACGACTATTTGAAAAGGAATGAAAAGCAAATAGAGCAATCATTATGCCACTGAGAATCTGTAGTATGTCCTTAACTTAAAAACTTCTGCAAGTTCTAGTCTTCCTTTATTGAAAAGCAAAGAACTAAGAAAAGCACAGAGAAGTGTAGCAAAGATTATGAAAGAATTGAAGCAACCTCCTACTAAAAGTGAAGCTTACCTATGGAATGTACCATAACTCTTCAGATTAGAAAAGACAATTTAAAGAGGAATAATGTAGGGGTTTGTATGATTGTAAATCATGTGGAGAAGAAAAATGGGAATTTTTTTTTTTTTTCCTCATTTATTTAACTGTGGAACTCATTGCCACAGGGTACTGTAAAAGCAGAAGTGTAAAGACAGACAAAGCAGTCTATGAGTCTTCAGATTGGAAATAGACAGCTGAAGGGAAAGACAATGGAAGTTCATAAGAGCATACATTGTGTGGAGAAGGTAAACTCGGAACAGTCTGTCACTATATCTCCATTATTAAACTGTGGGTCTCATTGCCACAGGTCTCATAGAGGTCAAAGTACAAATGGGTTCAAAAAGAAACTCATAAAGTTGAGCTCCATTGGAGAACATTTAACATTATGGTTCAAGCACAACTTCTGGCTCAAGGTATTAAATTTGTCTTTTCTAGAAATGATTGCTTTGTACAGGTCGTGCTTCCTGTACTCTTCCCCAGGAATCCACTTTTAGCCACTGGCAGAGGTAGAATATCGAGACAGACTAATATTTTGCTCTTATGCTCCTATGGTTTTCTTAACTAATTGCAGCGCTTTGGGATCCACGGCTACTCTTCCATACACTTATTTATTCTTAGATCAGGAAGGTGTGCAAGTGATGCCTGCATATATTATTTTTCCATGTGTATTTCTTTGCACCTAGAATATGCAATTGGCCCTTTTTTCCCTGTTGAGTTGCACAGATCATATTACACTTAATAAGAGGAATATGCAGAAACACTTATTTTTAGTTTGACAGATTTTCCATAAGCTTAGATAGTGAATCATATTTACTTATCTACAGCTTTTGTTAATAAAGTCTTTGTGATTTGATGGACTTTTTTTTTTTCTTCATAATTTTGGAAATGGGAAAAAGCAGAAAATGTTTTTAGGAAAACAGGTATTTTTATTTCAAGGCATATACCCGCTACTGGATATAGTTTTGAAGTTTAGTCATTGTCACTTTGCCTCAGAAAAATTTGTTTAAGGAAACATCATTAAGGTACGGTAGAATCAGGTAAGTTGTCAAACCAAGTGAAGTGAATGAAACCCCATGCAACGCTACAGGCTT
>NW_010555432.1:133776-133987 GCF_000687285.1 Phaethon lepturus | reverse complement strand
GCTGCGGCGCGGGGTCGCCGGGCGCTGCAGCCATAGCAGCACGCTGCCTTTGCTCCTGGTTACTGCACGCAAAATAGCGAAGGGTTCGTAGCCTTGCTGTAACGTACCCCGCTGGTGTAGTAACGAGGTTTGGTTGTGATACGCCTCCCCGTTACCCCCTTCTCTCTGTGCTGGCGGGTTGTAGGCAGCAAAACCCTTTCTCCTCTGCCCT
>NW_010555432.1:120122-133656 GCF_000687285.1 Phaethon lepturus | reverse complement strand
TCGGGGCACAGTGCCGGCAGCCCTCAAGCGCCATACGTGTGAGGCTAGAGCGGACCTTGCCCGCCGGAGAGCCTTCATCTTGGCCGCTGCTCTCCTTCTCCTCCTTCCCTGGTTACCACATCTCCCAGGCTTGAATTTCAGCGAATTCAGCTTTGGCAGAGGCACCGGGTGTAGACTTGTCCTGTGGTGGGGAAGGCGGAGGCCTGTGAGCCCCTCGGACGAGGCCTTGGCTTTGAGGAGGGGGCGAAGCCGCTGGCCGGGGATGGCCTCCCTGCCTGTGGTAGGAGAAGGGTGAGACCTGCAGCGGCCTCACAGGAGAAATGCCTTTGGCTAATTACAGAGGAGGAAGAACCTTGTGGGCTTTCTGGGCTCGAGACCCTCCCTGCAGTCAGCGAGCTGGAAATCGGGCGTGCTCGGGTGGCGTCCTCCTGAGGCGGTGCCTCCCTCAGGCGGGCAGGAGGAAGGGATTTTTCCCTTTAGAAAGAGCAGAATGCCCATTCCTTAGCTGGATGATGGGCTACAAGAGGGCATCCTCTCTGCCGGGCCTGGTGGTCCCCTCTCCTGGCCGCCTCATCACTAGATGGAAGGGGCCCTGCCTGGTCCTCCCCAACAGCCCTGGACTCAATTCTGGAGTATGCTGCTGCCCCACGGCAACACGCTACAGCATGAGCAACTTTAGCTTTTTGTCCGGCTGCGGGAGGGTTCAATCACTTCCTTCACCTCCTCCCCAACCCCTCTCCCTCCACCGAAGAAGCAGAAGCACAGAGGAGTGCACTGAGGTGCTGCTCAGCCTGGGGCTGGAGCATGGTTAGCGCAGCCAGGAACGGGGAACCCCTCAGAGTACTGCCCTTTTCAGTCAGCCACACAGTTCAGTCCTGTCACATTTTATGTTAAAATGCCATGACTGAGGCAAAGTTTATTTAAATTGTGTATTTAAGCAAAGAGAAAATAATGTTTCTTGCTGTCTTAGTACCTGCTCTAAAGTGAGAGCTTCAATCTTGTATGTGCTCTGTGCATCTAGAGGCAGCTAAGTGGGTAATACAATGCCAAAAAATGTCTTCAGTCTTTGAAGACTTAATCTGCGTGTGCTCAGCTCTGTACATGACAGCGGTTCAACAGGACAATGGTAATAGATTAGTCTTCGCAGACATCAGGACTTTAATAGGAGGTGGTTTGATTGCATGTCAAAATGTCTGTGGCCTGTAGGACTCCTTATCCTCCTATTGCATACTAATTCCCTCTCCGTGCCCACATCTTTTTGCTCATGCTGTATTTTTATAGCGTAGTTTATTTTTGTCATGACTGTGTTGTGCTCCCAAGTAACACAAGAAGACTGACTGCGTTACAGAGTTCGGCTCTGGCTTCTGAGTGATTTTTTCCAGGGTTGAATAGGAGACTGCTGTTTGTAGGGCAGCCTTTTTCCTGGCCTTTGGCAGACCTCATGCCTGTGATGGTCAATAGATCACGGTACAGCTGGTTATTCTGAGAGGTAACCAGCCCATCATCTTGGCCCTGGGCTGCTCGGTAATTGAAACGCCTCCTTGGGATATAAAAAATAAAGAATGCCCAAGCATGAAAGCACAGTTGCAGACTTGTCCTGGCTTGCTGTTTTTCACAGGAATGCTGCTTTGTGGTCCTTGCAATGTGTTGTGATTGTGGCAGCATCTCTGAGAGTGAAAGAGAAATGAGCAAGCAAGGGCTGGAAACGCAGCTTGTTGTGCTTCTTGCTTTTGATAGAGCAGACTTCTGGTAGGCTGCTAAGTTTCATTAATCATATTTAAGTTTCTGTCACTAACTTTTAATTAAAAGCATGGTTGATACCACTTTAATGAATGTACGGATGTTAGCCATCTTGACGCATAAAAAAGCTTTTTAATTCCCTTACTATTCCCTTTATGGCCCTTAGATGCTTTTGTTACCATTTAAACAGCATACAGTAGCAGCTGTTTATCTTCTTAATATAACTTTTTCTTGCATCTGTGTTCAGGAAACAGTAATGGTTTGAGTAAACAATTCCCTGGTATCCTTTAACAATATTTTTTAAAGTAATTTGGCAGAAAGGGTCGTAAGTAATGTATAAATAGTGAACTCTAAGGCTCTTGCTGACAGTAGCCCTTAGCCTAACGTAACTGCTAAAATTGTTAGCTGTTTGTCATGCTTACATGAGGTGCTGAGGAAAGTAAGAAGTCCTCAGTGTATGACTTTAGATTCTGATGAGCTTAATGAGGATCTTTCCCCCAAATGATAACTTCTTATTAAAATATCCATCCTATTTTGGATTTGCTTCTGATGGTGTATTTCAATGCATTCGTTGCTTTTGCTGTGCATCTAACAGCCTGAGCATTTATTGTGATTTACCATCTGGCATGTGGGAGTTTTATCTAACTTCTCATTTTAGTTGACAGCAACCAGTTTGGAAAGACCTTGTCCTGATTTTTTTTTTTTTTTTTTTTTTAGTTTAAATAGAAATTCTCAAAACTTACAACTGACAGTGGTGCTAAGGGGTTTTGAATTTAAATAAATAGTCTCTTTTTAGTCACAATTTGTTACTGCTTCTGTGAGCTGGCCAAACAGAGAAGCAGCAGATCCTTCAAGCAAGCTAATTTAGAGAAAGTTCTTTCAATTAGTTCAAAACAGCATTAATCTCCCCCCTACATTCAAATAAAAATCTTGTCATTCCATTGCTATCTCAGCAGCCTGACTGGAAGGCTTCAGAAAATGGCAAGTGAAAGGTGATGCTTACTCCTGAGTGTAGTTTGGCTCATGCCATTCATGCATATTCATGGTAATGTCCTGTTCTAGGACCGGCACCACCCATTGAGAAACCTTTTTTTTCACATGATATTTTTCTTTTAGGCTTCCTCTTATTCGAGAGACATGCGTCATTTTGAGGAGAGGGGAGGAACAGACATCAATGTCTGTCTCTATTTTCTTATAAGGAAAAAGCAGTATCTGAAAACCATGGTTTTCTTAATAGCCATTTTCCCTAAATGGTGAAGATGCCTTCTAATTTAATTTTAAAGCTGGCTGACATAGGGTATGGTGCAGTTAATATTTCTGTTTATGTCCCCAAATTAGTAAGATATGTCCAAATTTAATTTTGAGCCTGAAAGCATCTTATAAACAAAAGTGTTCAGTAGTATTCGGTGTGAATGGAAATGGAGTAATTAATGCGGGGGGAGGGAATAAATAAAACACTTTATTTTTAACTTTGTTTCCTGGGTGTTGGAGAAAATCCAAATGCCACAACATTGTACTGGGGCAGAGGAGTCTGTGTGAACTCACCCACGAACTGAAAGGGAATGTGGCTTCTCTAATCATGGTGTCCATGCCAAGAGTCCTAAGAAATTTGAAATGAACAAAGTAATGAATGATATTTAGATGTTCTTAATGTAAGAAGAATAAAACAATTTATCATGGGAGCTAACTTGGGTCCTATCACTCCAAGGAGTTTTAATCAGCACGATGCCAAGTCAGTACGCAGAGCTGCTGAAGTCATACATGTGCATTTTCCATAGGCAAGAGGTTTTGCCGCTGTGACTGTTTTGATGGTGTTCTTTTTTTAATTAAAAAAAAAAAAAATCCCTATAAGCTCACAGCAAAATGCTTCAGTAAATCCCACTGGGGAACTTAGAAACTAGTTGTGAAAAAGGTACCTTTCTTTTTGCAGGTTGGCTGTGGGGATCCAGGGGACCTCCTGGGAGATGGCAGTATCTGGAGACAGAGCTGCTTCCCACTCCTGCAACCCTTCCTGTGTGTGTTTGACACCAGGTCAAGCTTCAGAGGGGAGAAGAAATAAGAGGTTGCTTAGGCAAGTGGAGATAAATAGTTATTGAGTATAGGTGGATGCAGGGAGCTTTGTGATTTGCCATGGAAGAGCAGGAAGATACCTAAAGAGCGTAGGGCTAAAACCTGCCCTGGAGAGCTTGGGCACATCTGAGGAGATCCCAGCAAAGAGGTGCCGGCTTTGCAGTAAGAGACCATTCAAGAGGGGAAACTTAGTGCCTCTTACTGGGAGGGAAAACAGCGTCTCCTGCGTGTGGGCTTCCATATGGTTAATGCAGCCCAGGTCAATGAACGGTGTGGAAAGCTACAGCGAAGCTGTGAGCCCTGGCAGGGTGCTCTCGAGTTCAGGAGTAAAGGTGTCGGGGTCATTGCTCCTGCGTCCTCCTGGCTGCTGCCTGGCAGGAGGGCACATACCAGCGCTCTGACTCTGCAGCCGCAATGCCACGGAGGGCAGGAGTGGAAAGTAAACACCTCTGCTAACTAAGAAGTGTGCTGGGCAGAAGGCAGCTGTCTGGGTAGGAGCGAGGGCACCCTGAGCAGCGGCTGGGTCTTCCAACAACCCTTTGCAGCAAAGGCTGATCTGTGGCTTCTCCTTACCAAGGTAGTGCTTGAGGACTCCAAGTAAGAATTTTTTTTTCTTCTGGCTCTTGAACAGCCTCCAGATAATCTTGCTCAGACAGATTTGAAGAGCTACGTCATCCAGGAATCTGCATCCTTTTGAACCTCAAGGGTTTTTCAACAAAAATCCCCAACCCTGAGCACTGAGTATCTTGGATAGCGAGGACTCTGTACAGCTTTTACAGGCCTGACTTTGTTGTGTTTGGACAGCTGAGGTTGGCGAGTGCTGTGACGTTTTAAGTTAGGAACCTTAAAACTCTCCTCTGCAGGAAAGCAGTTGAGCTTAGTTAAGTTGGAGAGACACCCTTGATGTGACAAGGAAAAGTGATTTGCCACTCATCCTTTTCTGCTCCTTTAAACAGATCAGTCTCCTGTCGGAGACCACATACTGGAATGTCTACTCGGGGTTTTTCCACCAGTTTCTATAGTCTTATCATGGGTGTGGGGAGCAGAGGTCCGGACAATCCAGTAACGAAACGAGAGGTAGTTTGCTACTAGCTGGGAAGGCACATCTGATCCTTGCAGTATAACTGGGAGGACTCAGGAACAATAATAGTGAATGAACAGCTGAAAGTTTTGTAATTAGTCATTGTGGCAGCGATTCTTGTAATGGACAGGGAAGTTAACTCTGATTTGTTTGGATTGCTGGCAATTACATAACGATCACTGAGGTTCGGGATGCTATTTCAGCATATTAGCTGACTTAACCCACAGAGCAATGACCTGAAAAGGCGTTTCTCTTTAACGGCGCAATAACTAAGATGGAGGGTGGGAGTGTGTAATCACATCAGCACATTGAGCACTTTGGCATATCTTGGTGCTTTAGGGACAAGGCTGCGTTATCTCCAGCTCCAAAGAAGTTTGATATTTGCATGACTGATATCTCTGGATGTGTAGTGAGGCCTTAATTCCATAATGTGCTTTAAAAGGTTATGGAAGGATTTCAGGTTTTTATAGTACAGCCGTGGTGAACTGCAGTTCAGCTTCTGCTGTGTCTTGTGTGGGTTACTCATCAGAAGTCTGGTTCGGGACTTGGCGGATCGCTCTGGGGCTTTTTTGAGATGATTTGAGTTGGAGTCAGAGTTACCACTCCATCGGGAACCCTGAAGGGCCATGGGCATTTCTTAAGAGGTAAAAAAGTAATGTGCTGCCATCAGCCACTAGATGTTTGGAATGAACAGCAAAACAATTTTATGTATGTATTTATATATAGACATGTGGTGTGATTATGTTTTATATACATCAGAAGACAATTTGATGGGAATAACTTCACTTGTGATTTGTAATTCATTTCAAGATCAATACTGTAACTTAAATGACTTCCTCCTAAAGGTAGAAACACTGCAGAATCATTTTCTCTATGTGGGTGGCTTACCTATTTTAATGCTACCTTTTTTATTTTTTAAAGGAGGAAATAGACATTTTATATTTATCATATCAGATGAAATTGAAATCTAAATATTTACATCTTTTTGCTGGATCTGAGGTTGAGCACCAGTTGTAGGCGTTGCCAAGCTGTTTAGTTGTCTCCTTCACAGAGTAGGTTGATTTCTTCAGGGTGGTGGAGAGATGGAGCCTCATATTTCTGTCTGTTATCTTCTAGCCAGTCTCTGCAGCTGGAAGTACTTCCCTCTGTGGGCTTGGTGACCTGGTGTTATGTTCGGAGGGTGTTCTAGCCTAAACATGCTGAAAGCTAAACATGTGTTATCTCCAGCAGAATGCAGAGTTAACTGCAAACTGTGAAACTGGAGGGGGAGTTCAGGATATGAGTATGTAAATAACTCAGAGATATTTTGTGAAAAAGAACATAAGGGGAAAGGAGGCCTCTTGCATGCTTTTTCTCTGCCATCCTCATCTCCCCGGTAGCACTCGCCATGGCTGACTGTCAGTGCTTCTTTATGAGCAAAGGTGGAGGATCGCTTCGGTTTTAAACAAGGTTAGACCAGTAGCAGACATCTGAAATGTTGCAGGTCACACAACTCAGTAGAAGAGACAATAACAATCCCAGACTTTCCTGCCTCCAGTTTTGCTCTGTTTTCCAGTCCAACACTCCATCTTCCTGGGCTGTGCTAGTGAGGTGACTTGTCTTGTAAGGGGCCTTGTTTCCAGGTGGGCTTTTACTTTTTTTTGGGCAGGTCTACCATGGTGCTTTTTTAACTTCTGATCCACCGAAGCAAACTGGTGGAGAAGGAGAAGAGCAGATAGCTTGTTTTGTTTTCCCTCTTTCTCTTGTTTTTAAGCATCGTTTATCCAGACTGTTGGGACCCATTATTTGTCTAACCTGTATCTGGATTGTAAGATACTGTTCCAAGTTTTAACTTCAACAGATGGTAAACATCTTCCAGCAAATATCCTCAAAAAATGTGTTTAGCATGGACACCGTGTGTCCTTTGTCTGTTTTGGGACTACGGAATATTTTTTAATGTTGTCTTTTGCTTACATTTAATGCCTATAAATAGATTTTTCAAAAAGACATTAATCTAACACGCTACCTCTGTGAGAGGGAAGAGCATATTTGGGCAAGCCTACTTGAAGGATTAACTTTTTCCGTACAGCTTCTGTGTGTTGCTCTGGCTTCCCAGTTTTAATCTATCATTTTGTTTAGAAGAGCAAGAGATGGTTGTGAGTTGCCTTGCTGAGGGTGTGCACTGTGGTATCTCCGCTTGACGCTCTGCTCGGAGAAATAATAGTATTGCAAATGCAGCATCACTGTGTCAGGGCTGGAGGGAGAAGGCTCTGGATAGTAAAATTTTTCAGAGTTAGAGTGTTATAAACTGATTTCTAACAGCAGTAAGTATTTATGCAAAGCTGTAAGGAAAACTGCTCCCTACATTTCATAGGTGCTTTTCTTTCTGTGCCTGGCCTTCCGTGGCCCTCATTAGGTCAAGAGCCAGATCTACTGCATCGTGTCTGCAAAAACATCTGGGCTGTCTAGGCAGAGAGGATGTAGGGGAAAGAGCCTTTGTCTTCCTTCTCCTTCATATGGTTTCCCCAGCAGAAAAAGGAGCTTGACATAAAAGGGGAGATTTCGTTGTCTGATGGAGCACCTATATTACCAGAGGTAGAGCACTCCGCCCCGCTCTCTCTTGTGTTGTCTGTATGACATTTTGCTGGCAGAACTTGTGGTGTATTCCTGATTTAAAGGCAGAGTATAATTTGACTTTTAGGCCTCCCATTCTTCCTAAATCAAGTTTATGGCACCAGTAGTGAGGAGAATCAGCTTCTTATTACAGACAGGTTTGGAGCCACCAAAAAACCCCCTTGAAATCAGTTTGACAACTGTTTGAGAAACAGCTTTTTAATGTTCCTATCAAGTATTCTGCAGAGGTCTCTTGCAGCAAACTTGTAGGTCTTGTAGATGTCAGTCTTTCTGGAATATTTTATTTAACTTATTCTTAAACTTCCTGGAAGAATGCACGCAGATAAGCTTTTCAAAGCTTTTTTAAAATTTATTTTTACATGGAAACGTGGAATCAGCGAGGCAAGAGTTAATAAAAACTGCTTGTGCTGTGCTAGTGCGACATGTTGGTGCTCAGAGCACCTTAGAGAGGTGCTTTTTGCTTTTGTTTGGGTTTTCTTGAGGTTAAATCCCCATTTCTCACCACAGTGTCTTGCTCTTTGTAGTGCAGGTGGGTATCTCTGGACCTGCTGAGCGTCTGAGGTTGCAGCCAGGTGAGGTGCGCGCAGCGCTGCGGGTGACAGCCGGGGTGGGCTGGGTGAGCCTGCGGGTGTGCAGACTCAGCCGGGGGAAGGCAAGGGAGACTAATTGGTGCTTGTTTAAGCTTTATCCTTGCAGCCTGTATGGCAGCAGCTGGCCTGAACCGCCTGGCTTGGATAACTTGAGCAGTTACTAAAGGCAGTATAAACACAGGCACGCACTCCAGAGCCCAGGGGCTTAGCGTTGCAGTTATCATAAGGTGTTCCATCTGGAGGTGGAAAAAACAGCCCTTACAGGGTTTCTTTCTCTCAAGGCTGGCAACGAGCGCAGAGTGAGTGACATATTTCCATTTGACTCATCTGTTGTCAAAACGGTGACACCCTTGAGTCACATTAAAAATGAGACCTTGAAGCTGAATTGGCACATCATTCTGGTAAGCATGGAGCAGGTGTTTGTTGGGTTTTTTTGGTTTTGTCCTCGTTAAGAAAACTATTTTTTTCCCCCTCTCTGAGGTGAAATTGATTAATGTTATCGCTAATGTTCTGGTTTAAAAATAACAGGAGAACCTGATTCAGGTGGAATGCTGGGTGTTAACTGTAAAGATGTTCAAATAACCTGCTTTACAACTATTTAAAACCCTAAAACTAAACTAAAATTAAAAAAAAAATTAGTGCCCAGTAGCCAGATGGTTGGAAAAGAACACCCCATGATCAATGAGGCAATATGTAAATATTTTCGATTGTTACCACGGTACTGCTGTGTTGACATTGAAATTCAGAGTGCTGCTCCATGGGACTCCTCATTGATCAGCAGATGAGCTCTGATAAAATGGAGCATAAAAGCACGATACTGAACATTATTATGGACAGTGGGTTTCACTGACAAGGACAGGCTGCCATCAAGGTCTACGAATGGGTTTCGATCCCTCTTTAAGCATGTTACTGAGACACTGTTTCTTCCCTGGCTGTCAAGTACAGATTAAATGGTGTGTTATTTCTTGAGTTGCTTTATTTGAGGTGAAATATTCCATAGTTGACTAATTTTTCTGTGCTAATTGCCACATTTATATGGGAAGGGGCAAGGTGGAAGCTGATGTAGAGTTCTCTGCTTGAAATATACCCAGCGAGAACTGACTGGAAAGTAATATAAATCAAATGGTTGAAGTAAAATACACTTTTGAGAACAAAGTCCTCCTAAAAGCAGGCTGTAGAGACCCTGACTGACTGATTCACTTAGAAATTTTCGCAGGGGTGATAGTATTCTCATGCATAAAACATGAAGTGCCTTTAGCATACACAGGTGCTGAACCCACCAAGAGGCTTTTTTTTTTTTTTTTCTTCCCCCTCCTCCACTTTTTTTCTCCTGGAAAAAAAATATCTCATAGGTTATACTTCTCTCAAAGGGGAGTTTGAAACTTGATTCTAAACAGATGCTTATAAAAGCTGCTTTTTAAGATCTGAATCCATAACTGCCCACTTGAAAGCACCATGCCAGCGTGGAGCAGATGCTGCTGTTCGTGGTTCCTGGGATCCCACCATGGAGGCAGAAGGTGATCCTCTGTCTGGGAAGGTGAGGTGTCCTGGAGGCTGTGGGGAACAGGTTGCCTCTGTCGATGTGTGATGTTGAGCGTGAACTCTTCCCAGCTTACAGAGACTGATGTGAGGTTCATAAAAAATCTTGTAAGGGTACGTATAGAGTGTTTTTTAAATGTATTTTTATTGCAGCCTAATCCGAGCAATGGGTTGTAACAATTCATGCCCCAGTCTTCCATTTCATGTAAGGGAGTAATGACTTTTAAGAAAGGCGGGAGAGGGCTTTGCAAATGAAAAGCCCAGGCAGTTTTCTGGAAACAGTTTGCTGTTTGCTCTCTCTCCCTTCCCCTTGGGTCTGGCTGCTTACAGTGAGGCCGGGACCCTGTCCTCCTTAGGGAACGTAACTCCGGAGGCACTTCGGAGGGTCCAGATGCTACAACCATCAGACAGGGGAAAACGGTTTAGGTGCCTTTCCGAGCTGCTCCTATTTTGTAGTTAACTGCCGCATTTATCTTGCGTGTTGATTAATTTCCTGGCGCATCCTGGAGCCTGTTTCTCGGATGATAGAGTTCTTCAGGATTTTGAGTTTATTTCTCTCTGGTTCGTTGCTTTTTAGTTGCTTGCTTATATCCCCTTATTGTTTTAGGGTGACTAGCTGATAGGAGAACAGAAAACACCTTCTCTGAGGATAAAGGACTCTTGTGACTATATGTGGTCTGAAACTTACCCTTCCAAACCACGAGCATGCAGTGTTCGACCACAGCTGACACTTGTGAGGGCTTAGTATTTATCAATGCAGATTGTACAAGAGCAGGAGGCTGAGCTGAAACAGCTGTGGTGTTTGCTAGGAACAATTTTGCTAGTTCATTTATCCCTCCAAGATAGTGCTGTCAGTGTCTCTGACTTTGCACAAAGAGCATGTGAATCTTGCTTTCTACTGCCTTTGCACTTGCTCGACAGGACTCTGATCTCGGGTGTGAGGCCAGCGTGTTCTGGTCTGTGGTTGTCACCAAGTGTGTTTGTTCAGGTGATGACAAGGTGGGAACTCTGCCCGTCCCACTGATATAAAGTGTTTTAGTGGTGGCAGTGATGGTACCTTTTAGGAGGAAGGACTGAAAAGTGGAGTGCAACACATCAGTTAAGCAGAGAAGCCTTCAGAAGCCAGCAGAAAGCATCTTGTAATTAATTGTTCTCCATGGAAAGGTAAAAGCCAGTTCTGTTAGTGTAATGTAGTTTTCAAACACATGTTTGTGCTAAAAACGAGCCGCTTGCTACCTGCTGCGTGGCACCTCATCCTCCTTGCAAAATGTATTTGCATGTGAATCTGCTTACTAATAGCTGTGGTCGGTTTTTGTGTGCCTCGCATGATGACACGACTATCAGCCAGATGTGGTCTTTGCATGGGTCCAGTTCTGAGATGCTCCGATGCCCAGAGACTTTCTTGGAGAGGGGCTTCCCTGAAGGCTTTTTGAGCAAGGGAGGAAGTTTGTAAGGTTCAACTTTGCAAATCACCCGTAATAAAAATGTTCCTGTAGCCTTTTGGGAACTTTTGCATTAAGTCACATTTCTAAATGTTTTTGTTGAGTAGCTTTTTCCTGGTGGTTTGCTTTGGACAAATGTGTCCCTTGTTGAATAATACTGAAGTCTCTCACACTTCAGTAGTAGAATTTTAAAAACAGAAGCTGTTTTAACTCTGTATTTGATTACAACTTATCACAAAATGTTTCTAAAACACAGACAGGATTAATGATTATCAATCTAAAACAGGCTTAAAACTGACAATTTTTAAGTTTAAATTTTGCATTGGTAATCTGTTCTCACACCTAAAAGTAAGTAAATTAAGAATAGCATCAGTGAGGCCTCAGCAAACTGCAGTGGCTTTAAAAAGTGATGACTTGGGAATACAGTCAAGGTGAATTGTGTATGATTATTCCAGAAAACAACTTTTATGAACATGTCATAATGTCCTAGACTACATTAATTATCTGTTACTTTCAGTGTTTACGGTAGAGCAAATGCTGGTGGTTTACGCTTTCCCAAGGCAATACTTTCAGTTTCTGTTGTTCAGAAATGTTTTTGCTTTTAATCACTTCTGATTTCAGTACTGTTAGTGAGTGTGCGGAGAATTCTGTCCTTCTGTACTTGCTGTTACTGTAAATAAGAAGTTTTGTAATCCTTCCCCAATCTACAAAAAAGGAAAACAACCCAACCCCGAAACAAAAAAGAATAAAGCAGGTAGGAAGATTGATTTTTCTTAAATTGAGGAGGTTTTATGTCTGCTCTTGCAGGTTTGCATAGCTACTCAGCGAGACTTTCAAGATTGCCCCCACGGTGGGTCAGCCGAACACTGAAATTCTTCCTGAAACTGGGGCTCCAGGCCCCTGCTAATTCTGAGAACTAAGCTCTGCTTTGCAAAACCAGTGAAACAGCAGGGCTCTGGGCCGACTCCATTTTAAAAAATTTATTTACTTAAATGTAGGTTATGGTGGATGTTCCTTTTGGGAGGATGTTGTCTGGCCTATCCAGCATCTATAGAAACTTGTCTAGCTTGTGAAAACAAATGTAGAATGGATATTGACAAATCCTGATGCACTCGATGAGGAATGAATTACTGTGTAACATTTAAAAAGTAGTAAGTCTCAATCAGACTAGATGTATATTGGGCTAGAAAATGATGTAGATATAATTAAAAAAATTATCTTTTAAAAAAGAAAGGTAATGTAAAGGTTCTTGTTTACTTGCAGATCAGTATGGCAGAATAGCTACAAGGACTGATGAGGCACTTGCTTTCCTGGAAAAGTTCAAATGCAAAGCAAGATTAAAATGTTACATTTAAATATATTTCCATTATACAGATTTGAATAGGTGATTTAGAGAGAAAATCCTTTGGGCTTTAAATCATCACATTGTGCATAACAGTAGGGGAAGAAATACTTTAGATTTCCCTTTATGAAAAAATTTTTTACTTAAAGGATTCCTTAAGAATTTAGTGGGTTAATTCTGCCCCAAAGCACACACAGAAATTCTTGACACAGGTTTATATCTATCAAATCATCAAATACTATTCAATTGATTTCAAGATGTAATTTTAAAAGTAGTAATGATTTTCACTGTTAATTTGGTTGTAAGCCTGCAGAGTCCATTTTATTTATGATCTGGTCTTGACTGTGTTAATATTGGGAACAAGAGAGAGAGTCAAAGAAAAGGCGGCTAAGATTCAGCTTCATAGCACACTGCAGTCATATTTGGGTGACACCAAGGAATGGCATCTAGTGAGTACATATGAGAACTTCATCGATGTATGTGTGTTACAAGTACTGAATTGCAGCATATCCTGGGTAGTTGGATCGGGTTGGCTGTTCCTACTTGGTGGTTTCAACTCTCAAAGTGCCTGGCAAAGCTCAGCAAAATTCTGTAATACCATTGTGTGGCAGGAGTGTTTCCTCTGTGCGCATGAGGACGCGGATGTGTGGTGGCTGCTTTGAGACCATGGTGGAAAGCTGTACGTGAGCCAGACCTAGCACATGGGAATTCCTCGTCTTTAAAACTCAGGTCAGACTCCTAAACCTTAGGTTTACAGACTGGACTTGTAGTCTCTAGCCCAGACAGGTCCGCATCTAATAGTTGCATTGCAAAAGGTTTTGAGATCGATTAAGCGACTTGATGCCCAACTCTTTCAACTTCTTTATTTTTTAAAGCCAGCCTGGGGAAGCAGAAGTGGCGTTTGGGCTCCATGCGACGGGCTTAGCTGTGAATCAGCAAATGACGTTAATAAGCATTTGTGGACTAAATATATTTTTAAGCTGTCTGGCTGCTTGCTCTTGGTGAGATCTCTGAGACTAATGGTCCTGAAATGTTACTCACGTTTGCTGTTCCTCCAGGACGAATCTGACTTGTGCAAGCACTATTGTTTGTTTTAAATTGCTGTTCAAGAAGGTAC
>NW_010555432.1:109365-120091 GCF_000687285.1 Phaethon lepturus | reverse complement strand
AGAGCGGTTACTTTTTTATTAATTGTTGGTAACACATAAATCTGTCAACTGAAGCGGGGTATCGCAGCTAAAGGTATCAATGGTTTTTCCAAGCATTTTAGGTTCTTTGGTGCAGGGTGAAAAGTATATTGGCGTGGTTTTTATTTTTTTTTTATAAGCCTTTGGTTGTGGGTACTGGTCTTAAGGTTTGGCTCTGGGTCCCAATCAAGGAGATGCCTTTTTTGCACGGATGTGGACCCAGATTTGCATGTTCTGGTGCAAAACATGGCTCCTGCTACGGGGAAGGACAGCTGTGCCCTTTGTGACCCGAAGGGCAAAGGAATATTTCTGCTGCCGGGGAGTTCAGTGACTTAAAGGCAGCTTTAATCTGAGTGGGTGGCTTTCAGGAGTGTGTGGGAGCTCCGGAGACCTTGTCCTCCCCGCACGCATAGCCAGGCTATCTTCTGATCTGTGTCGACTTCCTGAAGCCGTGCTGGCTGCCCGTGGTCGCTTGTCAGGGGAACGGCTGCAGATGCTCCAGCCTTCCCTTCTCCACCCGCCGTTAGACCTCGTGCTACTGGGAGCCCTTGCTCCATTCTGGCGGTTGCTTGGAGGACAGCAGGGACAGACAAACCAAGATCAGCCAAGAAATTAAAGACGACCTAAAGGAACTTGAATATACTTGAGATCTAGAAGGAGAGGGGAGTGATGGCTGGGAGGGGGGAGCACATCTGTGTGCCCTCAAGCACGAAGCAGATGCTTTAAAAGCAGCATTGAAAACCGTTTGCAGTGGTTGGAGGTAATGATGAGGCTTTGCCTGAAGGAATCTCTTAGAAAGGCAATGGGCTGCTTGGCATAACGAAGCAAACCATGTAAGCTGCTCTGCAGGTATCAGTTACAAGTTCCTTTTGGCCCTGGGCTCTCCTGACAAAAATCAGCCTTGAGGGAAAGCAGGTGGCTGATGGCTGGAAAATGAGGTGTTAAAGGGGCTGCCTGGGGTTGACACTTCTCCGTCCTTCTGGGCGCTGTCAGTTCACCGCCCCATCATCCTCTGTGGCAGCCATGGCAGGTGCCTTCTCAATCCTCCTCCAGGTGTGGAAGGACTTGTGGGGTTTAGAAAGAAAGCACCAGCCCTGTTTCCACCCTCGAATGTGGGATCGTGCCCAGTCTTCGGGGAGCTATCTGGAAGAACGCTGTGATGTGATGGTTTTTGTCTGTGATGATGTCCCCTTCCTGGAAATCATTCAACACCCTATTTAAAAGGGAAATGCTTTAGGGGGAAGTTATGGTACTGTACAGAGGGAGCACATGAGAGTGGTCAGTGCAACGTGTGTGTGTGGGTCCCACCCCCCCCCCCCCCTTTTTTTTTTTAATTTCCATGAGTTAGAGATCACGATGACTCATGGCTTGGAACGCACTTTAAATCCCTGAGGTGCTCGTTGCCGCCTACTATCACGTATTGAATTTCTGACATACCGGAGAGATGTCTGCAGAGAAACTCTGATGTGCAATTATAAAATGTTGTAGCTTTGTTGTTTGCATAGGAGCTATTAGCATGGTATAACTGTGAAAATAATGCAGCGTTATTCTTGCTGTTGATTTCCCATGGGCATGGCAGTTAAGCAACTGTGTTTTATCTTTCTCTAGGATGTTGACACATGTGGACCAACAGTGACATCCTTTTTCGGCAATGCTGTCTTTACTCCCTCCTGCATTCAGAAGCATCTAGAGAGACTTTTTCCGAAGGTAGGTTCTGGCATTTCAGCTGGATGGCTGTTCTTTTTCTTCTATATTAGAAAAAAAAACCCATTTGGATGTTACTAGGGAGAATGGTAATGAGTCTGACTGATACTAGCTGCTGGTGAGAGAGGGGATTAACTTTAGGTTGGATTCCACTTGAATAGATGCTTAGGGGGAAATGCGATAAAATGGAGTCTGGAAAGATGGCTGTATGAGTTGCCTTTGAGAAGGGCTTGGCAGTCACGGGACCTGGTTGGCTTAAATTGCATGGACATGTGTATTGGTAACAAGCCTCTTTTTAAAAAAAACTCATGCTCCCTGCCCTTTTCTGCTTAGTCAGCATCCTTGTTTATTTAAAATCTTTCAAATAAATAAATTAAAAAGGAAAATGGCTGCACAGGATGTGCAATTAACATATTTTTTGTGTGTATATTTAAATCTCGTGTGGGTCTCTTCCCCCAAAAAATCTTAGCCTTGTTGCATTTTATTTCTGTTGAAATAAACAATGTGCAGCCTCTCGTACTACCATAAAATTGTTGTTAATTGCTACCATAAAATTGTTAATTTCTACCTTTTTTTGGTCTCTGAACTTTTAATTTGCTTTACGTTGCCAAGAGGATTGACATGCGGAACTTCTGCAGTAAAGAGTGTAAATGGAGAAGCAAGTGCCCTGTGGTGTTTTTTAACAAGCAAATCCTGAGAGATTTTATGCTTTTTATGAAAGTATGTACCTGCTACTGCCTTATGCTGTAACCTTTGGATTGTTGCTTGTGGGTTCACTGTGTTTGTGTCCAGCTCTCGCAAACCTCTTTTGTGTGAATTCTAGAAATGTACATCATAGTGTTAAATCTGCTACAGAATTAGTGGCTGAACAGGAGTTTTTCAAAGGGTGTAAGGCTTTAGACTGTGTGTACTTCAGCATCTTCTTATTTTCCTCCAGTGTATTCCTAACCACTCTTCTCTGCCCCCCGCCCCCCCAGCCCCATCAGAAGGGCTGTTTTTAACTTTCAGCTCCACCAGATATTTCTCTGTGATACTGTGGTATAGCAACTTTGTATTTTTGTGCTGGATGCTAAAAGTCAAAAATTGCTGGTTTTTGCTTTAAGAGCAAGGAATTGCTGGGAAGAGCAGAGAAAGGATAAATGAGTTTGAATCTGAGACTGTTCACTTATCAGACTGAAATGTGTTTTCAGTTTCTCTGGATTTATACCTCAGGCTCTCAGCAGTTACACTGAAACCACAGTGACACCGGCTCTGTATTAACATGGAATATCTTTACCAGAAATCCTTGAAAACGAAGGGTGATCTGAATACCTTAATTATGTCCTGTTGGGAAATTGGCTCCCAATGAATTCATTGCCTTTTCCCGTGTGGTTTTCCCTCCTGAAGCCTGCCTCTCCAGGATTAGCAGAGCCGAGGGCCATCCCGGGTAGGCTGCTCCCTGTGCTGTGGCTTGTCCCTCTGTGGGATACCTGATGTCCTCAGGAGAGAGCCCAGCAGCTTCTCTTCTGCCCACCGCAGCTCTCTGAAGGAGTTGCGGACAGGTCTCTCTGGGAACAAAAGCTGCTGTCAGCAGCTGCAATGGAGTTTATGCTCGTAGAGGCATTAATTGCCAGGTGAATTTGTGCCCCTATGCTGAGGGAGAAGATCTATGCCCCAGGAGCTTTGCCTCCCTTGCTTTAGATCGCACACTCTCCCTTTGCTCCCCTGTAGGCTGTTGTAGAGGAGAGCGCGTTTCTCTGAATTAATGGTAACAGCAAAGGAGAAATGTAATCCTTAGCAATGTTTAGGGTTTGCTTTGCCCTGAGGCTCGACTCGTTTCACTTGCCTGAAGGACTTAACAGGGCTGAAGCTCCTCTGTAAGAGAGGTGCCCAAGTGGTCATTAATTCCCTGGGCAGGTCAGGGGAAACTGCCTTCAGAGTTTGTATTCACAGCAAATGGAGTCCCTGTGGCTTGCGTCACTAAAGAGCAAGTAATGTCTGTGGGTTGGCAGGTGAGGAAGGTAGGTTTTAAACCTTCTCAGGGAATGCAGTGTTCATGAAAACAAAGAGCTGAATAGCAACGTCCAGGAAAATGCTGTAGGCACTGGGTAATTTTCCCCTGTGTTCTGCCAGCATCTCTGTGCAGCCCTTTGTTTTTCCAAACCCAGAAGCTTTGAATCCAAACTGCTGGACAGAGTGAACATTATGGGAGGAGGTTCCTCTGCAAGTCATACCTGGGAGTATCTTGCATGGAATTATTTCAAAATCTAGGAAAGCGTCCTCAGTCCTTGATGCAAGCAGAAGGGCAGAGCAGAATCTGAGGGGCACGTGTGCGTGTGCAAGCTGTCAGCACCTGTGATGTTCGAAGCACGGTTGTGCGGCCGGGGCAAGAAGCCAGTGGGGGGAAGCAGTGTGACGGGGGGAGATGGAGGATGCTGACAGAGAATGACGAGGTATCTACTGCTCCGTCCCTCAGCACCCTCACTTCTAGCAGGCACCTAGCCTGGATGGGATGAGGAGTCAATGTTTCTCTGTAAGAAGAGGCAGCGACTGACGTTGGGCAGGAGGCTAATATATAGGAGAGGGGAAAGTATATGAGGGGAAAGCAGGTGGAATTAGAGAGTACCTTAACCTGCAAAGATGTGAGGCAGGCTGGGGACAGAGGTCTGGTGCACTGGGGGAGTGGTGTCCTCTCTGAACAATTTGTGCACATCACTGAAGGAATGTATGGTGTCCTGTCAAAAGCAAGCACAGGTTTACTTTGCAATGGGTTCCTTCTAATGCCCTTCCAGTGCTCCCTGCCTTGCCTGCAGCACCTGTCTCTGCGCCTGTGCCATGCTGTGCTGTGATTTTTGCGTACGTTTCCACCCTGGCTATGTAATGTGACAAGCTTTTCTTCTTCCCGAGCCCTGTGCCCTTTTATATGGATACAGGTTGAGGCTGAATCTTACTTCTTCTGCACCCTGTACTTACCAAGGGACTTTGTGACTTGTGACATGAGAATTGTGAGTTTATGGAAACCAACTGAATGAAGAGAAATCTATCCTCATGTTGGATACTTCATAGCCCATACTGTAAAACATACCAATTCACTTTACAGTGAGTTAGATCAAGGTGATAACACTTCAGAGAGCTGGGTGATGGCTGCTTTTGTACTGGCAAGGAGAGAAAACCTGTCTGGTAGTGTAACGGAGTTGTACGTACAATTGTGGCATTCCCCTATCTCAGTGTGTAAAAGTTGTGGGTTAGTGTGGTACTTGTTGCAGTGCCAGGCAGGGAGAAGGGGGAGCTGCTAACAGATAAGGGGGAATGGGATCTCGTAAGGGTAGGAGATAGCTACAGGTAAACTGAGTCAGGCCTGACAGTCTAGGGCATAAACGTTTGTAAAGATACAGAAAGATCCCTTTTCCGAAAAAAGTCTCCTATATACTCTGGTAATATGAAATATTTGGTGGAAGTACAGGTGAGTATTCATGTTGTTTTCCTTCTTTTATAATAGAAACACTAGACACGAGGAACTCTTTGGACATACGTATTTAACTGGGAAGAAAGAGCTGTGACACTGGTGTGGTGGTAACCACAAACTGACAGTTTCCTGCTGCAAGTAACTTTCCATAGATCTAAACCTTGTTCATTTGTGTTTGTGCTGTTTAAATAGCTGAGGAAGATCCCACTGCTTCTAGACTTCTTGTTTTTGACAAAGTCTTTGTTGTAGTAATTTGGGGGATGGTGGCATAGAGATCATTACAGCACTAATACAAATTCAGGTGAAGTCCAGAAGGCTTCTATATTTTACAGTCTTTTATAATGTAAAACTCAAGAAGAAGCCCCATTAAATATGTCAGACTGGTTTTGCAATTATATTTGCCTGTACAAAGCTCTTTCTGGGGAGATAGGACGTAATCACGTGAACCTACCTGTGTGGCTGAGACTTCATCCGATATTTCCATGGCATTGCTACTTGCTTCTAACTCTCCTACCTCCCCCACCGCCCGTCTCTCCCCTGTGACGTGTTAAATATCACGGCTGCAAAAATGAGAGCACGTTTTTCCCTGCTGTTCCCATTCCAGCTGGAAAACTTGGACAGATCCTTCCCTTGTGGTTTGTGATACTGTAAATAAAGGCTTGGGAGGTCACACGTTTTCCATCTCAAGTTATTTTGATTCCAGTGCTGGAATGGAGGCGGGGAGGGAGGAGAGAATTAAAAAAAAAAAAAAAAAAAAAAGGCAACCCCCAAACTGTTCTGGCTTATTGTGGGAAAAAGAACTCATTAATGCTAAGGGGAAAAAATTGGAGAGAAGGCCTTTGCAAAGAAGACTTAGTCTTTGACTAAAGCTGAGACTTAGAGAATTAGGGTCAAAGATTTCAAGGGAATCTTATGTTAAGCTTTTACTTAAGTTATCTACAAAGTAGAGGCCCTGAATGCCAAGCTGCTGTCATCGGATGCTGTTCCTGAATGGCTCTGAAAAATTTGCTGTCTAGCTTTAAAGGCATATTGGTGTGACTCTGTAAGCATGTTGGTGAGTAATTTTATGTATGTTCATACGAATATGGTTACTCATATGCTTAAATGTCAGATAAGTGAGCTTTTAAATATGGAGTTAGAAATTTTGGTTGTAGGTCTCGCTGGCTGTGATGCATCTTGTGGTTTGGCTAGCCTGAGTCGCTGCGTACAGCCCAGGGCAGTACCTGATGGTCTGGGGGCACGGTGGGTAGAAAACATGTATGCACACTCACTTGAGATAAACAATACAGTTCTGCCTTCTGAAAATCAGCACAAATTGCAATGTGTAGCAGTGGCTGTTATTGCCGTTATTCATGGCTGGTCTACATCTGGCAGGCTTGGTTTCCTCAGCTGTGTCCCTTTCCACGTTGGTGTTTGAGGCTTTGAATATTCACAGAAAACACTGCTTAGTTTTAAACTTATATTTCATATTTTTGCTTTTAATATTTGTATAATCCTGTTTTGGATTTACTAAGAAATGAGCTCAGAAGAAGGTCTGTTGGGCTTTACTACTGGGTGGTGATATGCAGAGTATGATTAATCATGGCTTGCAGTGGAGAAACTAATGGTTACTGGCAGCTGTGTTGCTTACTTTTTTTGAGTTTTTTGAAGAGGCCTTTTCCTGGTAAAGATTATTTTGTTATTTTGTTATCAAAACAGGATACAAAATGTGAATATAATTTGTCACTACAGAACTCACATTGTACCTCAACACTACAGAAGTATTTCTTTTTCCATAAACTGTGATATTTATAAACGTACAGCAGGAACAAAAGAGAAACATTCCACATCAAGATGTTAATCTCTGCACAGGATAGTTTTTTTGATTCAATAACTTTTCTTTTCTTCCTTGATCTTCTTTTGCATTTTTTTCTCTAATGGGCACATGACATATGGACATAAAAAATAATGGCCCAATTTCACCCCTGCTGTGGCTCATTGACGTCATTAAAGTTACAGCAGGGATGACTTGGCCCAGATTCTTTAAAAAGAAGACCTGATGAACAACCCCTCATGGAAAAGCTCTATAGAGAAGGTTGTCCTGAGCATAGCATAGAGCAGATGCTATGCAATTCACTGTGACATTCGATAGGCTTCCCATTGGTGCCTTTCCTGTGAAATCAGGGTAGGACCCGATCTAGAGGGGACAGCAAGGCTTGCAGACCTGCTCTTACCATACCTTAATAGTGTGATGTAAAGGGGCAATTAATGAAGGGAGAGAAGTCCATTTAAAGTAGAGGTAGATCTGGGTGGAGACCTGACTTGCCTGGAAGTCATCAGAGATGTTTTCTCTGCCTGAGGGTGGGGCTTGCATGTGGCCAGCCAAAAGATGGAAACCATGGTAGAAATAAGCTGTGGAAGACTCTTGCCTTGAGCAGTTTTTTAGGAAGACTGTGTCTGTTTTGTCTTTTTGTACTTTTTCCTCATTGCTGCCCAGAGGTAGTGTTCTCTGCAACGTTGAAATATTGTCACACAAGCCATTTGAAGATGGCAGCTCTCCCTTCCCTGACATAAAGGGGCACTCCCAGGTTCAGTATCTCAAGGTAGCTCTAAGGTGCAGCTGCTTTTGCAGGCCATATTGCCCTCTTTATAACTTGGCATAGAAATAGAAGTTACAGGGAATATAGGTGACGGAAGGCAATACAATCATGATGAAAATAGTAGATTTGACCTTGACTTAAATGCGCAGTCTGAATTAAACTGAAATGTACTTTCAGATCTGAACAAAATGAAAAGAGAGACAAATGTAAAAGGTTCTCAAGAGCTGTTGACTATTTTCCATTTAGTAAAACAGTGGTAGTGGTTCATGGATAGCAGTTCTGAAAACCTTTACGCTAACTTACAAAGTCAGTGTTTTGCTCGCAGTTATTTATAACTGCAGGAAGAAACACCCTTTAAAAAGCAGTAAAAATCCCAAAGCTATATCTGTAGTGGGTGAATGCTTGATCACTGTTTGTATAGGCAATATTCATTGCCTAGGGCATCTTTAATTTAACTGAATTCTTGGTTCTTGGTGGTAATAACTGTATCTGGCCAAGACAGGTTCTCTTGCAGTGAGTCCAAGAAATCAGATAGTTCTTTTTCCGATGCCAGACTCTTCTGGTCCACTGAATATAACTGCAAGAACACATAGTTCCCAAGAAGGAAAATGCTTACTATGTTTTTGGTGACAGCTGAAGCTGACTTGGGGGAGGAAACAATGGAGCAAATAGCACTCTTGTCTGCTTGTGAGAGCATGTTCATTTTAAGGGAATTTAAGTCTGAAAGTTTTTTGGAGTCGAAAGCCAGAATAGTGTCAAAGTGACATTGACGAGTATAAATAGTGAAGAGAGAGTTAGATCTTTAAAATATATTCAGTCTTTTGATTAGTCATCTGAAACTCTGCTGTTAAGACGGGAAGAAATCTGGGCTTAACCTGATGAATGTCCTTCTAACAGTGGAAAAAGTCAGAAAAACTGGGAATTTAATTCATGATACCCAGAGAGACCATGCAGCAGCTGGCAGCAGACTTCTAAGGAAGAGGGTTAACGCTAGTGCAAGTAGAGGGGGAAAAGGTAACTGAAAACTCTGCAGACTTAAGGGCTTTTGGAAGCAAAAGATACTTGATGTAATGCAGATAAGGGTGATGTTAGCTTCTTTTTATTGCATAGAATATACCCTTATCTGATGAAACTCTCTGGCTTTAGATTCTCTTTCCTTGTATTGTCTGTCTTCATCCATTTCAAGCTCCCCTGTGTCATTCTAGGTGGACCTATTTAGGGCCTAATCCTACTTCCACTGAGTCCAAAACCAAAACTTAATAGATTTGAAGAGAACCCACCCTAGGACTTCAGGTGGAACACCCACCATCTCTTTAACCAGACTGATGAGCAGTATGGGTTGAATATTTATGCCTGATCCAATAAATGCTTGATTATTGGAGAGAGAGGTTGAAGAGAGGACTCTACCTGAGTAAGAGAATGTATGAAAATCCTTAAATTGTATATCTTTTTGATTGACCCATAGCAGTTCATTTTCCAGAGGCAGGCTACCTTGTAATGAATGGGTCTTAGTGGAGTACAGGAATGATTAATTTCTGGGGTATATGGTATGGAGATCCTTGTCTGACTAATCAGAAGTGTGATTAAGACTTGACTGAAAACATGATTTTCAGGAAGGTGTAAGATTGTTAATGGGCAGTAGCACACCGTTGATGTATGCACTTGCACAATGCACATACATCCCTCTAAATCAAGGCCAACTTCCTTTCTGAATGCTGAGCGGAGCGTGTCTCACGCAACACTCTGAGGCAGTGCTGGGAAATTACATGCTGCAGCCAAGTTTTGTTTTATGTCCTTTGAAACATCGGTGCGTGGATGCACGCATTGCACAAACGTCCCCGGGGTGTATGTAGGTTATCAGTGAGATAACCTCAGCTGAGCCCTAGCGCTACAAGTGTTTTGACAGGTGTGGCTGCATGGTTGTGACCGCTTCTGATTGCATCTCAGCTTTACAGCTTCAAGTGGAAAATGTCAAAAAACTACCAATTCTCACTACATTCTGCAGTACAAGTTTGCGTTAATCTCTGCGCGTGGGCTTGCTGGCTGTGAGCAGAGAGAAGGATGCACCAGCAGATGTATCGACAGACTTTCTTGTGTATGCGTTTTGTTTATGAAGAATGATGACTTGAAATCAATATGCAGATCAGGAGTGCTCTGAGTATCTAAAGAAAATCCTTTGACTGTGCTATATCTGCATCATCGCAGCAGTTGTGTTTATTAAAAAAAAAATAAGAGGGGGATGCAAATACTGTATTTGTTCAGATTGGAAAGGAACTTGGGGGTTGGACTAGATGACCTTTAAAGGCCTCTTCTAACCCAAACTATTCTGTGATTCTATTCTATGAATTTGGGGATGGAGTGCTAGAGAACAGGGGAACCGTTCAGTGCTGAAGGGGAACTTTAAATTTATTTGGTTGGAAATTTGAATCTCTTCTGGATGACTTTAACAGTTAAGCTCTAGAGCAATAGGCTCACTTCAGCTCATCACCTTCTAAGTGCTTGGGTTCCACTGGGTGCTCTTAAGTCCTATAGAGGCTGATAAGGTTCAGCTATAGTCATAAGAGTTCACTGAGAGTAACAAAGACTGAGGAGGGGGAAACTTTCTGACAGCACTATCTGTGTTTATAAAAGAACTGTTTAAGAAAATAACCTTGAAATTAATTTGAGTTATTCCCTTGATCAGCAACTCTAGTTTCTCTACTAATTCTTTTGTATGTAACTAGAATGCAATCTACCAATAAAAGCTCCTTTTTATTATTATTTTGAGGTTTATTTTCATGGATTATGTTTCTAGGTAACTGTTGAAGGTTATTTCTGGGAAATGCGGCCAGAATACTTAACTAACATGTGACTAGACCCAGGTAGAATCCCTTTGGAAAATTTGGCTGCTCTGTGCATCCTCAGTGAGGGGCAGTGACTGTGCTGACGTGTGCGAGTCCTCCCAGTTCCCTGCCCACGCTGGGCCTGGAAATAACTCTGT
>NW_010555432.1:107212-109334 GCF_000687285.1 Phaethon lepturus | reverse complement strand
GCAGGAATGACTCGCTGGATGTGCCCAATTCCATTAGTCTAAATGAGCTGTGATCTTGGATTTAACATGCTGTTTCATAGCTAAGATAAGAGGCATATGAATTAGATTATTGTTGGAAAAAAATAGAGAGGTGCTGATAATAAATACTTCTGTGAGAAGTTTAGCAGAGCATTAGCAAGTCTTTTTATATTTATAAACAGCAGTGGTCAAAGTAGTATCCTGCAAAAGATACTTTCCACATGATACTAACTCCAGTCATTAAAAAAGCATGGATCAGATTAAGAAGTGTAGGGCTTTTTTTATTTGCCTTTGAGTCTTCAGATGTCAGTGCAAGCTTTAATCGGCAGCTGTGCTGGCAAGCACCTACCGTGTGAAATGAAAGTGGCGGATGTGGGCAGAGATGCTTCTGTGTGAGTGGCCTTGGGGCTCCCCAGCACCCCAGGAGGTTACTGCCCCACAGGTACTTGCCTCTCGGGGATTATATGAGCGCCCTTGTCCCTTTCGTGGATGCATCAGCAGCAGCCAAGGGTGTCCCTGTGGTTTGTGGAGCTGAGGAGACGTTCAGCGGAGGGGCAGTTGCATGGGTGGTGGAGGTGGGTGCCCAAGAGCACTGCAGCACCTGAGCTCTAGCAGAAGAAATATTACGAGGCTTACGATATCAACGGCTGACAGCTGACTATTGACTGTAAGGTCTCCTAGGCAGTTGTTTGATGCGATTCTTTCAGGTGGACTTTTAAAATACTGCTTTCGCTCCCTTCTGGTTGTTTCCTCTGCAGGTGGAGTAAACTTCTTGAGCCATTTCTCTTTTGTTTCAAGTCAGCCTTTTGGTCTGTGCTTTCCATTGCTTTGAGCACCCTACTGTGTTTCCTGAGGCTCAGGGAAGGGGGTCTGAGGGAGGTATAGCGATTATGAACATTAACATCTCAAAGTTTTTTATGTGTATACTTAATATGCAAAATGTCATCTGTTGTTGATTGACCCCAGCATTGATTTTGCTGTTTTGTCAGAGGCAGTGATGAGCAGTTCTCTCCCTCCCTGTGTTCTGAGGGCACGGATGCTCAATTTTGGCCTGGTATCAGTGATGTCATTGTGAGGAGGCAGAAGCAGCAGGGCATGGAGTTGGCCTTTGCAGGATCGTGGTGGATGGAGCACTACTGCTCTGCAAAGCTGAACTTCCGATAACCTGGAGGGAAGGGACTGTCCCAGCACTCTGACTGTGCTGGAGGGACTTCTTAGTGCTCACATCTGGGTGGATGGCTGTTTTCTGCAGGTCGTGGTCAGGGAAAAAGGCATATTCCCTGGACAGGATGGCAGGAAGTTCAGGAGGTGGAATAGCAGGAAGCAGTTTCATGATCCCGAGCTCCTGCTGGTGGAAAAACTGTCTTTCCTTTTTAAATCTGCACTTGTTCTGTGTTGGCAAGGATTGTGTTTAATGTCATGGTACATTCAGTGCAGTACCTGCTGTCTCTCTAGACGGCTGTACTTAGTCTTACCATTATCACCATGACTGTTTACTAGTGATAAAGGACAAGCTGGGAGGACTAGGATCCTGATACTTGGGAACTGGGCAATGCTTTCATTTGGGTTTGTTTCTTGTAACAGAGATAGTCAAGGCAATGTGTGGATCTGCTTCCTTAAAGACCTAAAATATGCTTTTATTGACTCCTTGGGCTTTGTGAAATCATGATGGAAGAATGTAGCAAAACCATTGGGAAAACTTCCCCTCTCCACTTCTTAGTGGTGTCTTAATAGCTGCCTCTTATGAATTGAAATAGCTCCCTGTGCCATTCCCTTTCCCTTTCTTTTAAATATAAGCTATCCTGTATTATTAATAAATACGTTAACTTAATAGTACAGTTGCTTTAGATCAAGTGGCTCTGTTGCTTGTAGCTCTGGGAGGTATTCTGCCCACCAGAGACACGGCGATGTGCTGGTGTTGCATGGTCTGTGCTGTGGCCATCTGACATTGGTCTTCCTCTCATGGAATAGGAGGATTTGGGTAACTTACCTTACACTAGCAGCCTTTCATAATTCTGCATGCCGTGCTGATTTAAAGGCAAGTGGCAGTTCTCCAGCTCCTTTCACGAATGCCATGTACATGCCCTGACTGTGCCGCATACCG
>NW_010555432.1:65028-107181 GCF_000687285.1 Phaethon lepturus | reverse complement strand
GCCTCTTCCCCTCTACTGTATCGAAGCCTGGCATAGAACTGGAGCTTGGGTGACTTGCAGGCTGCCTGCTGGTTTTGGCAGCCTTGAGTCTGAGTGAGTCTGAGGTGTCACCTGGGCTACTCTCAACTAACCCCTGAGCTAATGGATGCTGCTTCCTGACGTAAAAGCAGATGAGATACTCTAGCCAGGGGCTAAGCTACATCAAGCTGCGCTTTCAGAGTTTAAGCTGATTGCAGATCTCTCATAAATAAATCTTTCTGTATTAATAAATAAATGCTTGCAATAGTTGCTTTATTATAGTGCACGGAAGCTTTCAGAAAGAAAGATTTCCCGAATGAGCCATTTCTGCAGTCTCTGCTGACTTTTAAAGATTGGTGTCATTAATTGAATTCTGCCTCTTCCATTAGAATGGAGTGTGTGCTCTTCACTTGCATGTGGGAAGAGGTAAAATATTCAGAGCTTCTTGCATTGCTTCTGTGGCAGTCGGGTTACCAGGTTGTTCTGGGGAGAGTGGGCAGCCTTTTGATGTGATTATCTTATACTTGGGTCTCCGAGAGCAGGAAGGTTTCCCTGCTGAAGCTCAGGTAGTGGTTGTTGGTTGGCTGTGGAGACCGGGCTAGGTGTCTGCTGCTGACTCATTCTTCCTGCAGAATTTCTCTTAGAAGAAAAATACATCATCTCTCTGTTACAAGAAGCTGGATTCTTCTCTCTACAGGGAATGATACTTGTTGGAAATCAATCTCACTTAATCAAAAGCATTGTGAATATAATAATTAAGATCCGCTTAGTTTCTACACTTGATCAGTGAGGAGGCAATAGCTTGTTCTTTCAAACTACTTTGTCTTTTGAAAACAATCGTACGAATGTTACATAAATGCTGTATTGCAGCCCGCCCTTATTAGCCACTGATTAGAGGGTCCTTTGTGAAGTGTTGTCTGTTTCTGACATAATTTAATTAATATGGAACCAGTAAAATTCCTATGGAAACAAAACACGAGCAAATTTAATACCAGATAAATGTGTGTTCTGGGCTATGAAAGTGAACACAAAACTAATTTCCTAATGGGTCCGCTAGAAGAACAAACAAATGTACAGAGACATGGTTGTATGCCTCAGCTAGAAATGTATGTTTGTGGATATAATTAAACTTTAGTTAATAACATATTGTCCTCAGTCTTGGCAAAGAACTGTACTTGGGCTGTGGCTACGTGTGCTAAGCATTTTTACTAGATTAACTTCTCCGTACAGCATGGTCTAGAGCTTTCAAAGCACTTGCAGATCTTGGGTGGCTGGCCTGCATTTCAGCTCATTCCTTGCATAGCTCAGAGACCATCATGAACCATTTCCCCACAGACAGATGATGGAGAAATGGGCGACTGTCCCTGTCGCTGACCTGCTGTAGGAGGCAGTGGGCTAGCTGGAGAGACAGTCTTCAATAGCAATTGAAGAAGGGTGAAGTGTGAAGGTGATGCTTCATGATTCACTTTTTGCATTGCAAATCCTGTTTCGTAAGTAAGCTGCTTCCACTGAGGCATTAAATGATTTATTATCTCTCAGAGCTTTTCTTCACCCTGGAAAAAAACAAAAGACAATCGGTGTTTTTAAAGCTCTGTGCTGAACATTATATGATTAAGTTGTAATTTTGAAGTGACGCGTTTGGGCATATAATTTTCAAGATCGTCTTTGGTTTCAGGGACCATAAATACTGGTTCCAGCTATAATGAAGTGCTGTGCTACTTACTATGTTCCTATCATTGTGTGTGTCTTTTGTTTAAATTATTAAATCACAGTGACTATGGCCATAATAATGTGGTTGTTTTATGTCTTGGTACAGGGGAAAATAATTTTATTTAGTTGGAATAATGTAATTGTAACATGCCTCTGGGTTTGAGTTAAAGGGGGAGGTGGTGCAGGTGGCTGGCAAGATAGTGCTTGTTCTCTTGATGATTTTCTGCAGCAAATTCCACTGCCATGCAGTGGCAGCACATTTGTTTTTAATGGAACAACTTGTGAGCAAACACCGGGATGTTTATGATGACAAGGAAAGCAGTAGAAAAATAGAGGTTATAAAATCCCACTTGTTAAGGGTAGCAACATGTGTAATTGGCTCAGTCAGGTGCATCTCAGGGGAGGAGGTGTACATCCGAGATGTGTCTGTGCGACTGCCCGAGCCCGTACGGGCAGCATGCTTCAGTTCTTCGCACCTCTGAAGGCCATCTGTAGGAGAAGCAGCTGTCTGCCTTGGGTGGTTTTAGGAGACAAAGTGTCTGGGAAGGACTTGAAGATCCTCTGATGCAAAATGCTCTACAGATAAAGTATTTATTTCCCCTTTTGAAGGAAGAAGATTTGTGATGGTATCCTGAATCAGGATGACTGCACATATTCAGATATAATTTGATAAATTAAGTATAAAGGCCCAGTGAATGACCTGCTGTAAAATACAAGAGTGCCTGAATTATCTGTGCTTTAAATCTTGCTCCACATCTTTGTATTTCCTGCTTGTGCTGTTCATTAGTCTCCCGTGCCCTGTTTTTTTGGGCTGATAATGGATAGCTAAGTGGTGCAGGCTAAAAAGAGAATTTCTGTATAAATAAAGTGTCGTGCTTTCCTCTGCATAAAGTGTCCTGTGGATATGGGGCAGAAACCCTTCTATCTTTCCCTCCCTTTGTGTTTGTAGCGGGGCCCTGGAATGTATTAGTGCTCTTTAAGTATCCCTTCGAAGTCCAGTTTAGTAAGGCATCCCTTCCTCCCCGTGAAACCTTACACTTCTGTGGCTGCAGCACAGACTGTGGTTTCTTTCCAAATGAATCATGAGGGTTTTACAAGCTGTAAAACTTCTCTGGAGAGCTTAAGGGTGTGACCAGCTTACAAGCATGGATGAAGTATTTTTTTTATTTTTACTTGTTTTTTTAATGTTCTGATTCAGGGCTGAATATATCCTGAATATCTGACGCTTTTGCCAGCAGGAAATTTTTTTTTCCTCCTTCAGATGGGATGCAGCACAATCCCAGAGTCTTGCTGCGGCTGCCCGCAAAGCTTTGCTGGGACTCTTGAGGACTGGGTGTAGGAAGCGATAAAACTTCATCAGTGTTAGTTCCTTTAGTCTATGTAAACTTTTAATGTGGAATAAGTTTATGCACTTGGAGGATGAAAGTTGCCCATTTCTCTGTCTGGGCTTTGCTTAAGGAAAATGTATCTTGCTCCCTCTCTTAGCTCTTTGCTCAGCCCAGGGGTGCTGCTCAGTTCCTGTGGAGGCTGATCTGGGCAGCCAGCTTCGTCCAAGCCGCTTCTCTCTTGGTGGCGCTTGATGTGGCGCTTCAGGACATGGTTTAGGGGACATGGTGGCGCTGGATTAATGGTTGGACTTGATGATCTTGAAGGTCCTTTCCAACCTAGTGATTCTGTGATTCTCCCGATCGGTTTGACCTGGCGTTCCCTGTCGAGGGGTATGGCGCAAGAGCCCTGCGAAGAGGCCGGTGGGTTGGGCAGTGCTTGTTCCCTCAGGCTTCTCGCCGTGCCCGGTGAGCTCTTCTGGCAGTGGGGTCTTATGGCTGGAAGGCTTTGCTTGCTGGCATGCGCTTGCTCCGCTGCAAATGCAGCGTTGAGGTATGTGACGTGCTGTCCTGCTCTGTCATCACCTGGGCTTGGAACGTGTGAGCAGTCCCAGGGAGAGCTGGCACGTGCTCTCTTGTCTGTGGCATGTGTGCTGGGCTGGGAAAGTCTGGAAATCAAGGGTGCTTCCCGTAGTTTTGAGCTCTGGGCAGGAGCCTGTTAGGTGCACTCCTTGCACAGTGTCACTGATAGCTCTTCCTGGGTTTCTGCAGCCAGTCTCTCTGCTCTGGCTCAACTAGAAAGCGAGTTGGCTGCCCCAAAGAGAGACATTCTCTGGTGCAGGGCACTGGCCAAGAAATCTGGAGCTGGCAGAGAACAAACCAAGCAGATAGAAACTGTCAGGAGCTCTGGAAATTAGAGGGGAATCTTTTTTCTTTTTTTTTTCTTTTTTTTTTTTTTTTTCTCTCCTCTGGCATATGCCAAGGGTAGGTGGTTCAGGAGAATACCTGGCACAGCATGATGGCAACTTACCCAGCTGCCCTAACGGGATGCTTTTGCCAGGAGCCTTTGGAACTGCTCTTGGTGTAAATAAAATACTTGTTACAATAAATAAAACTAAATGAATATGATTACCATGAGTCTCTGGCTGCACCTTACATGGTCAGCATTTATTCCTTTCTCCCTCTGCAGGCAATTAATGGAAAAAGAGGGGACCATCAGTGTGCGCAGACATCAGCCAGGCAGCATGAAGGCTCATAATAACTTTCTTCTAAGATAAAAGGGATATTTTTATGGTCTGAATTTATTATTTTACTTCCCCCTGGTGGGAGAGAATTACTGGTGATGGTAGTTGGTAGACTAGCTCCTGTTGGGAAGCACTGAATGGAGGAAGGATTTATTGAAGGAAATGTGCGGCAAATTCCTTGATAAGCACTTTTTTTCCTTATTTAAAGAGGCTGTTTATAAATAAGAGACCATTAGCACCCAGGAGGTAATTTTGTTGTAGCAGTACCTTATTGAATGAAAGCTTGGTAGTCTGTTTCTGGATGGTGGCCTCAGGAACAACCCCTAGATGATACTGTACCTAAGCTTCCCCCCGCCTTTTTTTTCTTCTTTAAATGGAGGTTGATGCAGCTCCTTCCCATGTAGTTTAAAGAACAGCTTGGTGAAGTACATGTCAGCGTTTGAATTATGTTTTTCATTTACTGTAGCCAATTCTAGTACTCTCATTCCCAGAGTTTCTAGAAGGTTTCTTGACAAATCTTGCCTCTCACCCCCTGCAACCCAGAGGAAAAAACCCAAGGGCTCCTTTGCACGCTGCCTGGCTGCTTTGCCCCCCTCTCTCTGATACTGTTAGAGAAATTCAGTGATTTTTGCAAAGGCTACTAAAATCAGGGGGGTAAGAACTATGCTGTAATGAGTCCTAGTCAGGTTACTGCCCGTAGCTCTCCCTGTACTAAGGAGCAGTCAGAACTCATCAGTGTAAAACCTTCCACACCAAGGGAGTAAACAACACAGATTAACTGGTAAGGGATACTAAGCACACTGCATCCCTTATGTGAAGTGGTTTTGTTACTTCTGGCTTGAATACTGACCTAATACTAATAATCCTATATTTAAACTGCCAAATTTTCCCCGTGGTAGCAGTTAAGAGATAGGAGGGAGAAGTGTATGGCAAAGATTGAGGATCATTGCTAGAATAGAGTACCTGTTTGGTTTAAAATAATCCTTCATGTGCTCAAAGAAAGGGTAATGTGTTCCCAGCTATCTCCACCCTAAAGTCTTGAGCTATTGTTGCAGGACGGCTAATGCAAAACATCTTTTTGTGGGGAAAAAAAGAAGGTGA
Source organism: Phaethon lepturus (assembly GCF_000687285.1). NCBI lineage: Eukaryota > Metazoa > Chordata > Aves > Phaethontiformes > Phaethontidae > Phaethon > Phaethon lepturus. Next base: position 101,783 of record NW_010555432.1, on the reverse strand, counting down.
GGAAGGTCATGTGTATTTTGCATCTTCCCCCTTTTGCCCTCCCTCCCATGCCCAGTTAAAGCATGTTTGGGCTAGAGTACACTGAGCTACCCAGGTGCAGAGGATATTATGGCTTCTCCATATTGCTTGCCCTAATTTTAGCTACGCTCTACATGGTTCATGCCAATACTCACCCACTTGCATTTGCACTTTCGGTAGCAGTCATTACACAGTGTGAGCTTCACACATGTGCCGCTCCTCCTGGAGCTCAGCTGGCAGCGCAATTTGTATTCCCCACAATAAAATAGTGGGGTTTGCGTGGGTATGGACTGGTGGGAGGATGCTCACATCTGTGAACGTGTCCCTACGGAGCACTGCTGTGCTGTGCTTGTTGCAGCCTGTTGGAGGCGATTGGATGGGAGGACGGGGAAGAGAGATCTGTAATTCCCTTCTGCTTTTCATTGAAGTGGAGAAATGGCTCTGCATTGCATGTTATGTTCTTTCGTGCACTTTCACTGTGAGAGGACTCCCAGTCCAATTTGTCAAGGCAGAGGCTTTACGTGAGTCCAAATGCACTTGACAATAGTCTCTCTGCTGTCAAAACCTCTTCTCCTCCTGTGATAAAAACAAAGCTCCTGAGTAACGCTCCTCTCCTTCCTTCCTGTGACTCTTAAGAAAGATCAGGCATCCCAGAGTTGTTCTGGAGAGGAAGTTTTGTGCTGTATTCAAAGCGCTTACCCATTTTCCATTTAAAATTTGACACAGCAGTGCATTCAAAACAGGATAGCTAGAGAAATTATTTGGATTTATGCTTTCTTTAATTGGACTGCATAAGATTTTATTTACTGATAGTGTCCAAAGGGAGCTGTCGAAATATTGCAGAAAGAGTGAATGTGTCCATTGTGGTAATGTGCTTTTGATAAATGCATTATGGCATAATTACAAAGTCAGGAAGAAGCCTTAATTACTGTTATGAAGCCATTAGAGTTTAAAGCAGCAATCTGAGCTCTTGTTGCAATTGTGTTTTATATTTCTTCACCGAAGACTTCAGCACAAAAAAAAGTGCTTGTTTTAGAGGATAGTTTATGCCTTTTATTTCCTTTGCCTTTTTAAAATGGTGCAGAAGTGACAGTGGGTGCTTGAATATGATAGCAGTGAGCTCCATGGATTCATGTAAATAAAAATACAAAAATACAACTCTTCCACTAAGCACATACTGCTCCCATTGGCAGGGAAGCCAGTGCCTTATGATCTGCTGACTGTTTTCTCCTGTTACCCATACCTATATAGCATAGGAAATTGCTGAACTTGATTCTCCCATTTAAAAAAAAAAAAAAAGACAGGGGTGGGGAGAGAGGATGGGCTTGGTCTCCAGGAGTCTTGTGTAAAGCTTCCTCTGGGGCTGGGGAAGGAGAAAGACTGGACTTGGGAGCTTTTTATTAATGAAAATTGCCTTGGGACATCAGTCAGTGTTATAACCTACGTGTGGGGTCAACAAATTGTGCGTCCCTGGAAGCCTCTGCTTTCCGCATCAGCTGTTCCCCGCAGCGCAGGGCACAGCCTGCGCCGGCTCGCGTGGGGGGCTCTTGACAGCGACCACAAAGCAATTTATTTGGCGTTGACGATTCTTATACCAAAAATGTGTGCAAAGAAGGAGCTTAGTTTTCAGGTGTTTATTATGGTTTTATCTTTTAAGTTAATCTGAGAAGGACTGTTTAATGCTCAAGTCACCTGGTTTTAGTGCTTTGTAGATGTTCTTTGACTCTGGTAGTTTGTAACGGATGTTAATTTAATACAGTGAACTTTGTAACCCTCCAGGATATAAGCATCTTAATTTAAAAAAAAAAACCCAAAACTGACAAAAATGTAAATCACAGGTTAACAGGCATAACGACGTGGAGGTATTGTTTGCTCAGTTGTTAAATTGATACTGTGCTGCTTTCTTAAATGGAATATTTCTTTAGTGACAGGAAGGTTACGTACAAGTTGTACTGTTAGAGAAAGGAGGGATGAACCTTACTTACTAATGTTTTTCTAAAGCTGATTGCTTAAAATAATTGCAGGTACAACATGGTAGTGCTGGTGCTTTTTACGGCAGCTGTGGGAAGCAGCTGGTTGGGTTGGGGCCCCATGAGCAGCACTGTCAGCTGCTTGTGGGCACCTCATTTTCACACGGGGTTCAAACTGCCTCTCACTTGTCCTCAGTCTGGGCTCTGACTTCTAGAGAGCGGGAAGGCCCTTTGCTCGTAAGCTTTTGGTTAAGAAAACAGCAGTTGAAAGAGCCCTACCCAAGAACAGGCGTGTTCTTGGCATGCCAAACCTTCCAGAGCAGTCAGGCTGGGAGCGTGATGGCCTTTGTGTCTTGTATTGTGGGTTGTCTGCGTCTTGGGCCGTGTTGCTCATGACGAGTCTGGGATTCAGCCTCTCCACAATTTTAGAGAGCTCTGAATGTCTGCTCAGTATGTTGGAGCAGTTTTGTCACTTGGCAAAAGTGTGTTTATCTTTGCTGTGGGACAAGATCTAGTGTGGCTTTATGAAGGCTGCGCTCTTAGACCATTTTACTGGTTTGATTCAGTTATCAGTTATCATAATAATAAAAAAAAGAGGCAACAAAAAAAACCCCAAATCACACAACTCCCCCCAAACACTTAACTATTCCAAGGCTGTATGTTTGTTTTTTTTTTTTCCTCTGTGTGCTTTCAGATACTGAGCTAGGGAAGGTGATGATGATAAATATTACCGCCTTGTTTCTGAAAGCTGTTGGGTAAGATCTCTCACTGCAGCATCTGAAGCATTACTGGAAATATTATGAACTGTTATAACAACATCTTTGGTGTAATTTTTATTTTCCAAAAGTCTTTCCCTCCTCTCTATTTCTGGGTAGAAGACACTAATTAGCAGGGAGATTCAGGTGTCGGCAGATGTGCCAGGCTCTTGAATCATGCAGCAGCCAGTGAGTGCTGAGATGTTGCCCTTCCCTTCAGATAGCAACATTAATTCTCAGAGTACACTGGAAGTGCTACTGCAGTTTTCATTATGTTTGCGTATTTCCAAACTTAAAATGCTTCCAGTTATGAAGCTTGTCCTGATTGTTTGTTACAGGCTTTGGTGTTCTAAAATTTGGGTTGACTTCTTGAAGTCTGGCATACAGCATTAAAATTCTCAGAGTGCTACATCTCTATAGAGTGACAACACTCCAGATTAAACCTAAGCACTACTACTCCCAAAGAGATAGGCTAAGTATTTTTTCCTCTCTAGAGTACTCTACTCTGAATAGCTCTACAATTAAAATTGATATATCTTTACTTGGTTAATCTAATACCTCTTATTTCCTCTTTGTTTCAAATTTGAGTAGTTTGGGCCAGTTCATGCTTCAGAGATCTAATTTAAATGAAGTTCTACAGCTATAAGCATGTAGATCTATTAATTGGTTAAGGTGAAGCTCTAAAGAACTGCTTGAAGTGTCCAGAGAAATTTAACAAGATGACTCCCTCACTTTCCATGTCTGCTCCTGCCCAGGCATGGTCCTCTTGGGTTGTCATCGTTCCAGCCTGTCTTACCAGCCTTCAGCATTGCCCATCCTAAAGTGCGTGTGTATTTGTTTATCAAAGGGTTTGGAGGTGTTGTCTAACTTGCAGTCTGGTGCTGTTCCACGGTTTTCTGGTTCATTAAAATTTTCACCAGAAGGTGCCAGGAGTTACTGCAGTGCTGTTGCTGGATTTGGGTTTCCACGAGCAGGTTTGAGGGTAGGTGCATGTCTGATGGGAGCTCCCTGGCTTGTCCCTGCCCCAGCAGGGGGATTTTAGCCGGTTCAGTTCTGTCCCTTGCAGAGTTCCCTGGGAAGTGTTTCACCCCAGCTACACACACATGCTAGCAGATACTGAAACCTGCCATTTGTCTTCAGGCATTTGGGGCGAACGCCAACAGAAAATGGCACAGAGGACTAAAAGTAAATTGGCCTTCTAAAATCCTTTCAGCTTTAAGTATTACAGATATAATTAGAAACACAGGCAAAGATTATTATCCTATAAGTGCCTTTCTGGTCTGTTCTGCTTTTGTAACCTTTCTTTTTTCATCTGTCGTTTTGTCTTGCTGCATTGTTTCTCCTTGCAGCCTGGCGTCTCCACCATCATGTCCCATTGCTGCCTTAAAGCTTTGCGCTGAGTCTCTTTGCTTTTCCCTTCTATTTACGTCATAGCTGTTGTCTTTTGGCTCTGCGTTGGTGTTCCCGTGAAGCCACCATCATTCAAACAAATAGGTAGTTCTTATTGCTGCAAGAAAATTAAGTGCTGCCCTCTACGACTGCTCCCTCCCCATGCTGCACATCTTTCTCCTCTGCTACTTGGTAGATTCATTTTTTTTATTTTAAATTGCCTCAGAAGTGGAAAGTTGAAGCTTTGTGTAAGTTGGTCCCTGTAGGTGCCAATGTGGGAGGCAGAATGGGTCAGTTGGAGCAGGGGTGCAGTTCCACGCTGGAAAACCTGCTGTCAGGCAGGAGCTGCCTGCAAGTCACTGAGAAGGAGAGGTGCTGCTTTCCTGTAAGAACGCACCCCAGTTTGCCCAGGGATTGCTGTCATTCGTCTTGATGTCCTCCTACACTCGGCAGAACTGTCCCCCAGTGGACCTTCAAGTTTGGTGCGGGAAATACTGTGGAGTCTTTTGCAGCTGCTTCTGTCCCAGCTCTGTCCATAGTTGGTTGCAGGCAACGCTGTAAGTCTGTGAGGCTTGGTCTATTCTGAAAGGCTTTTTGGCAGAGCCATCTCGCTTAGGGGAGAAGTATTGTTTCCACCATTGCTGCCCAGTTTGACAGTTAACTTTGATTAGGAGTGTGCAGTTCTCAGCCAGCAGGCTCCCCTCTGCTTGGGGGGTTGCCTCTCCCTACCCTGACCAAAAAAACCCCCAAACAAACAAAAAACCTACTCAAAAAAGAGACCTTGAGTGGGAAGGGGATGTGCCAATCTGCCCCTGGAAGTGTACCTGAGCTCAGATGGCAAAGCCCTTCCCTGTTCGCACACTGTGGTATCCGGGAGCTGGCGAACCCAGGAGAGGAATCATCTGATGCGGCGTGAAGGTGCTGGTCTCCAAAGACCTTTGTTCAGGATCCTATGGCGTTTCCTCCTGAAGGTTATCACCTCAGGCAGGACTCTGAGTGGGAGTTGCACTCTGTGTAGTGTCATTTTATATATGCGCTTATATATATGCTTGTGTCAGTGTTTAGTGACCACTGAAGATGCTCAGCAGCTCCAAGACTGGGGTCCAACGCATGTTGGCTTGGGCACCTGGGAAGGAGTAGCAGCTACCTGTAAAACAAACCAACCCCCCAAAAATACTCACACTTGTTATTTCTCAGATACAACTGAGATGTTCAGCCCTGCCCAAAGGGAAATCGATGGTGTGTTTGGACTCCCTGTTGCTTTACGTGTATGTGAGTGTGTTTATTTTATTTAAGGAGTTGGTACATAATCAGTCTTAAAATTAACTGACTGCCTGTTGACTTGTCACCCTGTGAATGAAAACACATTGCTTGTAATTTGTTTGACATTATTCTGTCCTGTTGTCAGGCTTCTAATTACATTTAGAACATAACCCAGATGTCTGTCTGTCTCCTCCTGTCTCTTTTTTTCTATTATTATTATTATTTATCTTTTTGTTGTGAAACATGTAAGGAAATATTTCTCTGAAGTGATGGAAGTCTGTTTGCTCTGCTGTCTTTTCAGGAGATGTATCTCTTAAAAACTGCATTCCTTTTAAAAGAAGGTGTCAGCTTTGGCATCCAAAATTGCCAGTCCCGTGTGACTTTGGATCAACCTTCTGCATGTTTTAAGGGCATTGAAACATGTCTGTATCGACATTAAAATGTTTCTCTAGATACTGCTTTCTAAAAATGATCACATTCCCCACCTTCTTTATTTTTAGAGACGAGATGAATTGCTTGTCCTTTCAGAAGATTAAAATATTAATGTATTTAAATATAACAGTGAAAGAGAGGCGAGGCACAAGGGGTTGCCCTTTCAGAACGTGCACAAATGAGCAATTTTTTATTGAATCCATTGGATAAGCATGTAATATTCCTTGCCAAGATTGGCTTTTGGTAATTAGCGAAAGAAAACTCAAGCTGCTCAGTGTGAGGTTTTGTTGCTCAAAACCTATCTTGTAACTTGGATTTTCCTAGATCCACAAGCTTTTAAGCACGAGAAGCAATAGCATACTGGATCACCAATGTACTCAAGGCCTGTTTTCCAAAAGCATGAAGCCACTTAAACGTCAGAAAGCTACTACTTTATTAATGGGACTTTTGAACGCTTTACCTCTGATCCCACTTGGAGAAAGCTGTGTTGGCCGCTGAACAAGCTCCATTCCCTTTGTGGTCGTTCTTTTTTAGCTGATCTAAATTTGCAAGGCAACGGGGATGTGTGGAAACTGTTTTTAGGGATAAGAAACTTGACTCTTCGTCCCTGCTGACTTGGGTTTTTTTGGTATTGTCAATCGCCAGCTTTCCTAGCTCTGAGTTGTGGAAGATTACTATTATATTTAAACGCAGTTTCCTTTAGAGAAAAAAAGAGTCTGATCTGGCTGGCTCCAGCAGGGAACAGATTTTTCTGTTCTGCAAAGCTTTGCTCAAACAGAGCTCGTGGTAGGGGAGAAGGCAAAAACATAGGAAGGACACAGTGGGTCACCATGGAAAAGAAAAACTGGAAAGTAAGAATAAAGGAAATCAAGCATGTGTTCAATACAAGTGATATATGTGACATTTGGGTATAGAGACTGCAAATTACTGTGGTCCCTGCCATTAAATACAAATACATCCCTGATTTTTTCCCCTCTGCATCCCAGCAAACCAGATCTTAATGAAGGGCAAACTATGCAGACAAATCCCCTGAACCACTTCTGCCTCAGCTTGAAGCCAGCTGCGTTTTGTATCGCCTCTGTCATTCCATGTCGGTGCGATGGTGCTTTTTGATCTGCTGCTGTTGTTACTTGGGGTCTGGGCATCTGTTAGACCTGCCACCTGCGGCGAAGGGCTTCTGGCCGAGCGATGGAAGGTCGTTTGCTAAATCTGGAGTAAAACTGCACCAGGGATGGAAACTACACCCTGGGTTTTCATGATGGAGGAGCTGCTTCCCTGAAGGGACAGAACTGCCTGGCAGTGTCAGGCTTGGCTTAAATACTGCTGGGGTTTGTGTGCCGAGTGCTCGTCGTGGAGTTCGTAGTTAGGAGAGAGGCTGGAGGGAAGGATGTTGTCACTTGAAGTTCCCCTCCGATCCCTTCCTGTTTTTGTTGGCAGCTAACGGTTAAAGGGGGAAAAAGGCATTTCTGGCTCCGGGCATCTGGGCCCAAGCCTGGGTGCCATCTCAGTCAAGGGTCTGCTGGCCCCAGCTGCCTTTGAAGACCTTGGCCTTTATAGGAGCTGACAAACAAGAATTAATTGATGACTCACCAGCGCAATAATGTCAGAAATGCTAGTTTTATTTTGTTGTTCCTGCATGTTCTTCAACCTGTAACTATTTTACGTGGTTTTTAGCCTGAAGAGAGGTTATCATGTCCATGTACAGCAACGGATGAAAATTGAGAGTGGGCGCTTTTGGCAGAGAAGAGCCTGCGGTGCAGCTAACGCTGCAGGTGGATCGTGGATCGGTTTCTTCATATACAAGAAGGGAGCGGGGGATTGCCAAAGCTTTGTTGTGAGAAGCTGGTTTCAGTCCAAGTGACTGGTGGAGCAGAAGAGGGTTTCTCTAAAGGTTTGGAGTTTGGTTTTCAGTCTTGTTTTTTCTCCTGAAGCAGCACAAAACAGGACTGTGCTACTTATCTGCATTTGTAGCCTCAAGTTCAGGAAAGCTGTCTGTCTGCATGTGTATGTTCATGGGGTTGGGGCTTGAAGTGATGAGTTAGTTCTTGGACTACGAGGGGAAAAACATCCTCAGGACAGCAATGGGGTGATAATGCAATATGCTAGTTACGGCGTGGGGGAAATCTTAACAGAAGAAGAAAAATGCTGGTTTACAATTAAGCTAATGAGGAAAGGAATTAAGAAGATACAAAATAAGTGGCTTGAGTTGTAGTTATTAGTTAATGTGTTCACTAAGTGTGGTTTCCAGTGGGTATGGCTTTTTTCTGTGATGAGAAGTTCCCTTAATTTATTGAGGGATTTATTAGCAGAAGCCATGTGTTTTCCAGCCTTCAGCCAGGGCCAGGTGTCAAGGAAGTGTGAACCCCTTCACTTTTCTCTTCGAGCATACAGCAGCGCAGAGCGAGATGGGTGCTGCTCCTCGGTGCGAGCGCATTGCACGCGGCATGGCTCCCTGCTCGTCTGTGTGTGCTTCGTTCTGGGCAATCTGTCTCTTGTGACGATACGCTAAGTATCTAAACTCTCTAGATTGTGTGTGTGTGGGAATTTGTTGTGTGGGTTTTTCTCTGGTTTGACTTTCCACCTCCTTTTAGCCATACTTTCTTATTGTTCCACAGTAAACTTGGATAGTAATTCTGTGGTATTCAGCCTCTCCCTATCCTCTTCGTCTCCCACTGTGACGATAACAACTGTTTGATCATTTTTGGGAAGAGTCTTGCTTTTGCAACTGCAACCTTCCAGAAACAAAAAAAAATCAACCAAAAACCCCCCAAAGAACCCCCCCCAAACCATAAAAAACCCCAATGAGGCTTTGAAGAAATGTTGATGTCATATTTAAATATGTAACACATACACTCAGGCTTTCTCTCTGTACCTGCTATCTAATTTCCCTTCTCTCAAGAGCTCTGACTAATGTTGGGATCTTTCTCTATTTAAGCTCTGCTATTTATGAATAGAGCAAGTCTTATCTGCAGACTTGTGAATGCTTACAAGTGCGAAGTGCTCAGATGAAAAATGTGCATAAATACCAAATAGTTGAAGGAGCGAGTCCTTGGAATAACAATTGAGAAGAGATGACCCTGTTGAATATGTGATGAAGGAAACAGCTTTCCTGCTTGTCAGCTCTTTGGTTGCTGGCCCTGGTGAGGGTGAGAGTGTATTTCTGTTACAAGACTTGCCATGGAGAATTAAGTTCAGCCAGGCACTTGGAGGTGATCTCCTTCTCCTGAATCCTGCTGATCTTACCAGGCTGAAGAGATGCTTTCAGTAGGGTAATCTCTTGAAATGATGCTGAGGGCACCTTCAGTAGAAGGATGATTTATTTTCCTTTATAATCAGTGTTGCTGGCTGAGTTATCCTTCTGCTGCCCTGCTTGCTTCTTTACAACAGGCTGATTTTCAGCAGTAATCCTTGGTGCACTCACTTGCAAAAGGCTTGTAGGACTGGCTCTGTCTTTGACACGATTATCTCTAATGCTCTTCCTCCTCTTATTGCAGCCCTCCTGTGTGTGTTCGCTAAACCAGATGTTCACATCATGCTTAATGTTCCTCTGTATCCCTGAGCTGTAAGGGAGAAAACAAGAGTGCTTGTTAACCTATATAGTACTCCTCTGAAAATGGAGTGCTGCCTCTCCATCCTCACCAGGAGGAAAGAGGGCGAAGCTGCACCTACGCGGCTGCATGACAAAGGTGCTTTTTTAAGTGCTTCCCAGCCCTTCAATGGAAAGATCCTGGGAGCACAATGTTGTTGCTTATTTAATGACTGTTACCATGTAGTGTGTTTAGGGCAGCGTTTTAAGTGTAACTAGCATAAGGGATTTGATAAACTCATTACTTGCCTTCTGCCTGTAACAATTCCTGGGTCTCCTGGCCCTACATGGGGAAAATTACCCACTTAAAACATCTTGAAAGAAGGGCTAGAGAGAGCGTGCTGAGGGCAGGGCAATTCAAAACATGTGGTGGTAATGTTGATTCATTTTTCTGCTGGGTGTCTGGAACTTTGGTGAGCATAAAAGATTTCATACACTGGTTTCAGTGCAGAATAAGCATAAAAGTACCCTTAGCTGCGTTTCCAGGAGGCAGCTAACACACATACGTTATCTCTGTAACATTTCAGTGATGATAAGGCATCTGTAGCTCTTTCCGTGACACAGTTCAGTAAATCCAGCAGCAGCCCTTTGCCTTTACTGAGCTTGCCTGGCTGACTTGCAGAGAATATGTGGAGCTGCTTGTTGACTTTGCTGCAGAAAACGGTGTGTAATAAGCACTGTAAAACTTGGTCATTTGTATATTAAGCACAAACTCTTTCATTTCAATCTTGCTGGGCTCTGGCCGCTCCGGTTCAGTCTTCCTTGGTCATCTCTGTGCTAGCTGCCTGCTTCACATCAAGGACATAAGCCAAAGCACGTCACTCTTTTTGTTGTGCCTTTTCACATCCCTTGTCCATTGTGTAGGTAAATTCTACCCTCTCCCAGGGAGAAGAGAAATGTGCTCCTGATGTGGAGGGAGCTGTACAGGGAGTACGGCATGGGCCACGGTGCTGCCAAGGAAATTTGAGCCTGTTTGGGAACAGCAGTGGCTCAACTCGGACTCAAATAAGTGAGGGCTGTTCTCCTGCATGTGATGATCACATTGCCGTAAAGATACGTATTTCTACGTGGTATTTCTGGTACAGCTTCATTATTAATGTTGACCTTTTCCCTGCCCAATGAGACATCCACCTGCAGCACCCACTGGAATGGTTCAGGAGAACAGTATCCTGACACCTGTTGTCAAAACGGTCCCTTTTCCCCTTGCTGTAAACTATCTCTTGTGATGTTTTCCAAATGGCAACCCTAAGTATGTAAAGATGCTTGTGTTTTCTGTGAACACAGCTGCTGCTCTTGACCCATCTGCCAGAAATTCTGCTCTTCAGACACAGCTTGCTTCCTCCTCATGTCTGTGTCTCTGTTCCATCGGAAACAAACATTTTAACACAGCTTTGCTTAATGCAAAAGAACAACTAGCTCTCCTTTTAAGGGCATGTTTCAGAGCATGAATGAATCCAAGGACAGGCTGAATCTACTGTAAACTGAGTGTTTTAGCTTGGACAACTGTATAAATTGTTTGTTGCTGTGGAAAGCCTCTTCTTCCACTGCATCAAAATTCCTCAAGCAAGCGTGTCTGGGCAATGCCAAACCTGGTTAGAGTAGGGTGAAGCGTCTTACAGTCTCTGTCTTCTCTGCTCAAAAGGAAACTGAGTCCATGCTTCATCTTTGAGTTGAGTATTGCTCTGGTGCAAAGGCTTTCTCAGCAGCACAACCACTATTGGTAAAGGACAAAGAACAGCAATTCATTTTACTACTAAAAAGAAATAAGGGGGCAGGGGCTGCACACAAAGCAAAAAAACCCAACCAACTCCCCCCAAAACCAGAAACCAAATAAAAAAAAAAACAAAACAAAACACAAAACACAAACTTAAGAGCAAGTTGCTTTTAAAATACCTGCCTCTCACCTCTGCTAAAAGGGGCATGTAACTGAATTATGGAGGGCCTGGATGATGCAGTCAGGAGTCTTTCCAGATCATGGTCGTCTTGCTGCCAAGGGCGTGCTCACGAGATGTCCTCTAATTCGGTTAGAAGTGCTCTTCCAGGAACCGTATCATTATAGAGTTTGAAATTCTGGAAACTGAGTGGATGCAGTAATACAGGATAGCTAGCTCTCTCTTTTCGTTCTTTGTGCTAAAAATGTCTCTGGAATGAGCTGTGTCCTGGTCTGGCCGCTGCTCCTGGCGGCTGGGGATGGTGGCCTCTGAAGGGCTGCTCTTCACTCCTGCTGCCCCAGCTCCTGGTGAAAGGCAGTGGGACGGGCTCTGTGGAGCCAGACGAAGCCTTCCTCTGTCCTGCTGCACCTCTCTTCTCTTCAGCACTTGCTTCACCTTGCTGATGAAACTGGGCCATCAGTAGGGGCCTTGTGACCTTTCCATCCTAGAGGTTACGTTTTTGACAGACGCGGGTCCTGCTGGACGGACAGAGCTGCTTTGGTCCATAGGCAGTGTTGCCTGTGCCTGGATCTTAATGAAGAGAGTATCTGATCGTGCTGGGCTTTCAGCCTTATGGGGCTGTACTTTGATGGGACATAGGGACAGGCACAGGAGGAAAAGTAGCTGCAGCCACTGGGCTCTCAGCACCTCTTAACTGTGCTGTTGGGTTTTTTTTGTGTTTCGGGGTTTTTTTTTGCATGAGCTGTGGTCTGAGCAGTCTGCTTAACTACCTCTCCCATTTGGTAAGTGTATGCTCTTTAAAAGAGGAGCATGTTTGAAACTGGAGTAAGGGCTTCCTGAATTCCTCCCATAAAGCAGTTCTTTCCTGCAAAGGAGCAACGTTGCAGGACGGGTGGTGACACCGGGGGAGCAGCCCTCGTTCCCTTGAAAGAGAGCTTCCTCAGTGCGTGCTTTCCGCAGTATGATGATGTATCTGCTGCTGCTGTGTCCAGCAGATATCTGGGCCTTTTTATTGTAATCATGTTTGTGCATTCAGACCAATTTTGATGGTTATGAAGGTTCAAAAAAATCCCAGAGATCTTAGTAAGCTAATTTGGTAACTGTTTGTGGCTTTTGTTGTTCTTCTTTGTTGTGAGGACAGAACTGGTTCATGCTGATGAGTGCTGCATGAAAATTAGATTATTAGTAATTACTGGTAATTTCTTGTCTGGAAGCTTCAGGTTTGTGGGAGCACTTAAATCCATTTGCTTCTGTATTCCCTCTGGCTTTGCTGTAATGTCTCTCAGCACTGTGCACCTCAAGACACTTCAGCAGTTCCCTTTTCTCCATGGCAACTTCTCACAGCGGTTCCTGTATCGCAGAGAGGCAGTTCTCTCTCTTTCTGCCTTTAACGTGGTTTTTCTGCCCGGTCAACGTGCATCACCGTACTGTAGAGGCTTTCCCGAAGCGAAGGGAGCTGTGCCAGCCTCGGGTCATTAGGGACGTCGATGCAGGGCGATGCCTCGGGGCTGAAGGGGAAAGCAGAGGACCAGTGTGTGCTTTACGTTTTCCCCTCTTCCAAAGAGAAATTGTAATTTTCTTTTTATTTTAAATGTGTTGTGGTAATGCAGTGGTTTTTGTTAGTTGGCAAAGCTAAGGATTAGTCACAGAGGCTTGTTTTGTTTTCTTCTAGAGAAGCTGGCAGAAAGGTAAAAAGAAAAAAGTGTACTATTGAACAAAAATCCCTGGAACAAACCAAGCCTAACCCCCCAACTTTTCGAAGACAATTACAGTATTGCTGTATTTGCTCTGCACAGGGAGCATCACCTGGCTACAGTGTCTAAAATCCCTCTTTTTGATTCAAATTAAGGACACTTCTGATCTTTGAATCATGTGTGGAAACATGCAGTGGAGGTAGTCTTACCTGGAGTAGTTAAGAAAACGGAAATAAATGGAAATACTGCTTGCTTGTTCAGTTAATTTTTTTTCCTGCGCCAAATACTGATTTTTTTTTTTTTCTTCAAAGACCATCATTAGAACAGAAACATTTTTATGATCCCCTCAGATTGAGATTAATAGAGTTGGAAATCTTAAAACCTGTATCTTTGTTTTGATTTGGTTTCCAGCATCCTAATTACTTCTACTTCTAACCACGCTTCTGTATCTCCCTTCCTTTCATCTTCCCGAGTCTGACTGAAAGTAGCCTCAATCCAGAAAAGCCGGATGAAGGAAATCTTTGCCACAGGTGAGATAAGCAGTGTTTGTGGAGGAGGACGGCCGGTGGCTGGCACCTTGCACAGGACCCGCAGCCTCGGTGTTCGCTCGCTGCCCTGCGCAGTGGTGGTCCCTCTTGGGAATGCAGCCTGAAGGTGGGCGGCTGCAGGGTCGTGTTTTCAGCCAGCTCTGGCAAAGGGTGGTGGTTTGAAATTTGCCTGAGAATAAATAGTAAGTACACCCTGGTGAGGCAGTTCCTGCAGATGTTCCAAGCTTTTGTGAAATGAGAAAGCAGAAAAAGCAGTGAGGTTTTGCTCCTTAATTTTGTGTTTTGTGTTTTGGCTTTTTTTTTTTAGCTGTACTAAATCTATCTAAATTTTGGACCTGTTTGTTTTTGTTCAATGTAGAATTCTAATGACCAGATATTCTTAATAAATGTTGGATTTCTTGCTGGTTGGAAATGATGAAGGGCTCTGGGGTATAAGCCTATGGCTCCTTAGTCCAGGTAATAAGGTGGCAGCAACTTTGATTCCACGTGTCAGCATCTTTTAATGACTTTCTCTTCAGGAAGGTAAGTAAAGCTAAAGGGCAAACAGCTTGTTCCCTAAGCAACAGGCTTATGGTCCAGGTTGAGTTTATATTTGTAGCTTTGTTTTGAATTTTATTTTTATTGGCTAAAGAAATGCTTACGCTCTTCTTGTGCTCTGTGAACTCGGCTGCTGTGCCCTTCAGTGCCTCTGTACTTGGAGAGGGAGGAATGCATGTTATTTTGTGCGATGGAAGTGCCTGTCTGTTTTTCAGAGACTCGAATTCTGTGAGATGTATAAAACCTTTAAATGCCAAAATAGCGGCAGAGTGATGCTAAACTTTCTTCTTGTCCAGATAAGTAATGGGAAATTTGCTCTGATTTGTAAAATAGTAATTTCTTACTGGTTACTTCATGTAAACACTGATGGGTTTTTTTATGAATTGATTTTCTCTACATACACACACACCCACACCCACCCCCGCCTCCCCGCTTTTGCAAGAGATATTTAACAGCACATGGAAAATGTGACTGACCCTTAAAGGTCAGATTCTAGTCTACCATTCTGCTTTTATTATCCCGCTTGTCAGAGAGCACAACGGAGAGCACATATTTGCTCTATCTCCTGTCCAGCTTTGCTTCTTCATGTATATCTAATTTTTTTCCACGTGTGAATTTTAAATAGGATTTCTGTAAAATATGGTGACAGTAAAGCTGTTCTCAGAATGTAATTTACTGTATTTTATAGCTTTTGCTGATCTTTTTTTAGTTTCTTGCTAATGACGATATTGATTGGAGCATGGCATTTTTATGCAGCTGAAAGGAAAGGTTATACTATTACACAGATGTTATTTTTTTAAAGGTTCTCTTACAATAATAAACATATACAGGCAGCAGTTACCAGAAGACATTAAGTAGCTGTAAAACCTCTAACAAGATAAACCATTTAATATATTGACTTGTTAGTGTCTTTAGCTCTGTCTTTGAAGTGGTAGGTAGAGTATATATTTAGAAACTAATTTCAGAAAAAAAAAAAAATCCATCAGACTAAAGTATTTTTCAAGACCCAAAAAGCAATCATGTTTTTTTCCTAAGCAGAAAATCATCTGCTATGTATGAAAGATGCTAGTGGTAAAGCTTTGGCTTACCAAGGGGAAAAACAGGGGCAATCAGCTCATAGCATCACAACCATAATAGGAGAGCAAGATGCACACATTGCATTCTTGCTTGTGTAGCTCCTCATTTGACGACTGGCACGATTCGTAGACTTGTATAACCTGAGCAGAGGGAACAGCAAAGATTCAGTGGCGTGAGCTGCTCGGTGTAACTTGCACATGATTTGAGTGCGTGTGTGCCTGGAGCAAGCAATGTTAATTTGAGGTGGGCTGTTTGAGCAGAACTGCAGGCAGCTTCGTGTTGTGCCACGGTAAGCAAGTTTGCTTTTTATTGTGTGAAGATGGTGTTTGCTGTGGGAATTTCTGTACGGTCCCGGTGACAGTCACACTAAAATTTGTTGTTCTTTGAGCTAATGAGCCCGAACCAAACATCTCTGACCTTTTGAAGTGTACTCGTGTCCAGATTTGCTTCCAAACCTCCTGGAATTTGGCTTGGCTTTTATTTCTGGCTTTTGCAGAAAGGTGCTGTAGTGTGTAGTCAATTCAGCTTAGTACTGGGCAAGCTGTGGATGTTATTCCTTTAACTGGAAAGGGTTTGGAGATGCATCAGGCATCTCACCGAATGATTCAGTTTGTTACAAACAACCTCCTTCGGTGCATGTTTGCATCTCTCCGGTAGAGCTGGCTTGCTTCTGCCAAGCACTGGAATATCACTAGTTTTCCAGAACAAGAGCAGAGCATCCAGAATTATTTAAAAGCCATTGCTTAACATTCTTGACTGTCTTGTTTTTTTCTTATTCTCTCTCTTCTTTGATGTTACACAAAACCACTTCTCTGGAGTAGGCAAGTGTATAGTGGGATGTATTTAAGCTCTTTTTTTGCTGGGACTGGCTTTCAGCCTACAGCTGAAAATCTGTGCCTTTGGTAGTAACGTGGGGTTTCTGTTGACTGTTTTTTTCTCTGCAGGGAGGCTTGTTTGACCAAAATAATCAATAGCTTCTCTTGCACATTCCAGTATTTATTTGCTTAATTGATCCTGCTAATGAGGAAGATGGATGTTCTAGAAGGCTTCACCCAATCTAAGAAAAAGTTAAGAAAGTTTCTTTGTGTTTAGTGATGCTAACAAGAACATCCACAAATAACAGGGAAGAAAGTTGCTTATAGTGCCCAACAAGTTTGTCCTCTGAAATATCCCTACAGGGAAAGCCTGGTTATTCCCAGGCAGTACGAGGGACTGAAAAGTTTTGTTGGCGTGAGTTTGCTGTTAACTGCGTTACCTCTCAACGCCCAAGCTGCTGGAGAACTGGGGAGGATCGTGCACATGTATATTTTTTTCCCACCAGAATTACTTATTTCACCATGTGTGTTTTATCTTGTCAGCTTTTTGAGGCTTTTCTTTCCCACTGTGGTTTCTATGGAAATGTCATGGGTTTGGGTGGTGTGTAGTAACCCTCATGACTGCAGCACAGTCGCTCTCTGTATTGCTTAGCTTGTGCTAATTTTGTGCCTGAATCATGTTTCAGGAAAGGGGCAGAGGGTGTTTGACATTAACTAGGGGTGCCAGTTACAGAAGTGGCAATCCAAAAGAGTTGCCTTCTCCTGGAGGTGAGAAGATTAAGCCAAAAAGCATCAGAAGGCGACGTTGCCAGGCGGGCTTGAGGATGGACCTCACGGTCACCAGTCCCCTGGTGTGTGGTGCACACTAGGAATGGTCCAAGGGATGGGACTGTTGGTTTGGGGAGTGGAGGAGGAGAGGGGCTTCTGTGGCTGACCCCGAGAAGCTATTGAGTTATTGAGCTATTTCTATTGAGTGAAAGGTTTGTCTCTACGACCTTTTTCAGAAGAATTGGTACATGCTAAAATATCTAAGGGAACTGGGAGAGTTCCTAGCTCTGTGCACAAAGCTACATGCATTTTAAAATAAAAACTGCTGACATTTCTTTTAACTCCTCTTATTTTGAGCCAAAGCACTCTCTTTTCCAGTGTTTTGCAACATTGAGAACACCAGGCTGGGCAGCGGAGATATTTTAGCTCTGCATACAGTACTAGTGGTGTCTGGTGGGGAAAAATGAAGCACCTGGTGTTCCAACAAACTAGCAACTTGCCATTCACAAAAAAAAAAACGCATGTAGCATTGTCTAGCTCATGGTTCTGTGTTTGAATAAGGCTTTTAATCTGGAAATACTGTGAATCACCTTCCCAGTTGAAGAGCTTTAAGTGGGCTGTGCTTGCTGTTACCGTGACTTGGTGGGTGCTCATCTGCCATAGTGGCTTATGGAGCTTCTTCCAAAGAACTGTTTAGTGCAGATGGCAGATCCTGTAAGTGTCTTCGAGTGTAAGAACTGAACTCTAAAAGTATAAATGCATTTAGTTAACTAAATGCCACTTTCACTTTGAGTAGGACTTTAAGTAGTAACTTAAGTATTGGTACTAGGGCACCTCAAACCATAAATAAGGGGCCAAGGTGGGATTTCAGAGGTGGCTGCCTTTGCACATACTGCGCTTGGCAGTTCACTCTGTTCTTTTGGGTGAGACCTTTAAAACGTCCTTATTCTCATTAGCTTTTTCCAGGATGTTCCCATTGCCCTTGGTCTGGCAGCACTTCTGAAGTATGAGGTGCTGGGCCGCTCAGGATGGAAGGTGCTAGAGGAACACAGAAAATCATCCACCTTGCCCTTGTAATCTCCCCGTGTGCTGCACCCAATGCGTGTTGGAAGAGGGAGTTGAAGAGCTTCTTCCAGGAGGGCTTCTGTAGCCATTCACAAGAATGGTCTTTGAGAACATCACCAAAGGTGTGGATAAAACTAGAGCTATTGTAACAATCTTGGCAAAAATGTCATTTTAGCAAACCATTTTCTCCAGTAAATGTGACAGCTAACTCGGGGCTTCCAGAGAGGCTGAAGGAATTTGTCCCTAAATCCCGGAGGAGCTCAGTACTGGAAAGTGTTTGGGAGGCTGATACTGTTTTTAAAATCTTGGAGGTGATTGCCAGGGAGAGGAATACGAGAAGATTACTTCCGTCTTCGGATACGATCAATTTATAATTGTTTGGCTAATCTGATTATCTCATCTTGCCCAGGATGGTAGGTGGGATAGATAGCTGTGGTCTGTTTATTTGAGTCCTTTTGTGCTAAAGGAGCACATGACCTTATTTTGAAAGTGTAAAAAACGTTTGCGGGAACAAATACCATAAAGAGGAAAATGTAGCTTTCTCTACTTTCCCCTGTGACAGGCTTTGAAAATTTGGTCATTATTCTGTAACACAATGTAGTTACAATCCTGTCCGTCAGCATGAAACTGGAAAATATTTTCAGCTCAAAATAAACTCCACCAGGAGAATAGTTTCCATGTTATCCCCTATTCAGAGGAAAGCTACTGGACTTTAGTCCTAAATAAAGATTCCAGCCAACTTTGGTGCTTTAAGAAGCAGTAGTGGTTGGCCTAAATTTGACCGCTAGCTTAACAAGTCTGCTTTTCTGCATTGCTCTTTGTGTTGACCAAGTCAATGGAGCAAGTTTCACATCAGTTCCTCAGCATTGCTTTCAGTCGCTTTAAAAGAGTGGGTTCAGTTGTGTAAAATGTAAGATGGAATACTTTCCCAAATGTGTGTATTGAGCCATCAGATAGTTGGGAAGTAATTTTCAAAGCTTGCCTTTGTCCTTTTTTTCTTTAGCACCCCTGGGAAAAAAAAATGCATTAACCTGTGCTTGAGAAGGCAATCATTTGCTTCGTTTTGATACAGTTAGACCTATTCATTTTGTAAGTGGGAGATGCTTCTAATGGATTTAGCAGTAAATCCCCGTCCAAGCCAGCCCTCTGAACGGTGCTTGCTGCTGTTCTTTCTCCTGACGGGGCTGTTGGGATCTTGTTGCTGAATTTGCAGAAGAGAATGGCCAATCCCCGCAGATTTTTCTCTTTTGATTTCAGTGATCAACAGGGATGGACTGCATCACTCATTTCTGATGCATTTTTAGAAGTAGCAATTCCAGTTAGTTTGGAACTTGGAAGTTTTTTCTCCCGTTAGCTAATTATGGCTATTATGCTCTATTGTTGTTATTGTCACTCAGGGTATTTTTGAAAATGAAGGGTGAAAAGCGACTGCATAACAATGAAAGTCATCAACGAGGCTCCCTGAGCCTATTGTGAGTCACCCTTGCTAATTTTAGTGACAAAAATAAGTTTTCTTTTACAACTGTTGACTCCTGCAGGCCCTGCAGTTACTCACGGCGGGAGCAGGAGCTGGTTTGTGCTCTGGCTCAGGCCTTGGGAAGAGCTGCTGCCAGCAGCGCGTGGCCAGGGAGGCATCTCGCCCGCGTGTGGCTCCCGGCCGGTCAGCCAGCTTCTTGCCCCTCCATCTCTAGCCTAGGGCTAAGTTGTGAAGCTTTTTACTAGCTTTTGGATGCTTTTGATTTTATCAATTATATTAAAAATGATGAAGCTGACTAGTGCTGTCCAGAGGAAGGAGGGGTAGCTGGTTCTTGGCAAAAGCTTGTGTTTTAGTGGGAGAACAGAGAGGATAAGGTCCTGGATTTACATAATTGTTGATGCCATCTTCTGGTGGGTTGGTTTTTTGATTTTTTTTTTTTTTTTTTAACGCCCTCCCCCCTCACCCCAAGAGCTTCACTCCTCTGATCTTTTATCTGTATAATGGCACTAAAAGTTATGGTGAATGAGTGGAAGATACCAGAAGGGAAGACAGGCTATGGTATGCAGCACTCATCCTCAGGGGAAAAACAACTAGGAGAGCGGTTAAGGACCTCTTACTTTGTTAACCTCACATAAGCACAATTTCAAATTACCTTTTTCTGCACCTCCTTCCTTTGTTTTTGCACGGAATTGCCTCCAATAGAGGTCAGAGACATTGGCCAGCTTTTCTGACGGGAGCTGCCACCCCAGTGGAGCTGTCAGGCTGGGTGAGCTGACGACCTGCCCTCAGGTCCATAGTTCTTCAGTTCCCAAATAATGATACGCTGATTCACTTTCCCTCTAGCTGCCTTGCTGTTCCTCAGTTAGCATGCCTACCCCTCGGAGGAAACAGAGCTTTGTATCGCGCGTTATGCTGACACATAAGCCTGCCTCTAGCAGGCTGGGATTTGGAGAGGCTTCCTGCGTGGGCATGTGCGGTACAACTAACGGTTGTGAGAGTTATGGGCATCCTTTAAAGCGCCTCTTGCACAGCTCTCGAATGCCACACCAGATGAGATGGACTGTGGAGCTGATGCACAATGGCAATTTGTCTTTTGTTTCCAAATCTCTCTCCAGGATTTTTTCATCCCATCTCGGTTTGGTGCCCTGCTTGCAGTTGGGAATGTTACGAATGTGTCTGTTGGGGGCAGTTGACTTCCAGAATTTGGAAACTTCATAGTACTGTGCTGAAGAGAGGTGGAGAGGGATAAATATATTAGTAAATCACCCAGATGAAGCCATTAGGCATGAATCTGGAATGAGCTTGGCTTGTGTCTTAATTGCATCACATAAAACTAAAACACATATACTGTGCACCTGAGCAAATGAGACAAACTTTTAGAAGTGGTGTATGTAATTAAAAAAAGCAAAGTTAGCAGAGTGTCACTAAAAGTATGAATTGTTAGTGCTGCCACTGCTTATGCTTTGCTTTTTCTTTCTTTAATTATCAAGACTGGTATTTTTGGGATAGCTTTGCAGCTTGTCTGTTTTCTGCCAAGTTGGCTAAAAATGTTGATCTCACGTGACATGATAAATAGTCTCATAGAAGCTGATGCTTTATATATTCTGAACTTCCCCTTCTGCTGATGTCTGGATTCATTCCTTAAAATTGTAACAGCAGGAGCTGGGGGGAAAGGTGTCCCTTTATTAAAGCCTGTGCATGTGGCTGTTACGGTCCTAAAGTAGCTTGAGTAGTCTTTGCAGATAAAGCTGCTAGACTGGAATGTTTTTGTTTGCTTTAGCTTTTCGGTGGTATTAGCCTTAGTTGTAACCTTTTTCAGTTTCTGTTATCTTTTATATGGAGTTCCTAGAGCTCTGATCCGGCAGTGAAATCCGTGCAGATAGAGTCTTTCTGCACTGAGGTCTGAGGTCACCATAATGAGGCCAGACGCTGAGCACGGGGCTGCTGTCATGTGGCGCCTGCCTCTCCGCTCAGTAGTGCTCAATCTTTCCTACTGGAGTCATAGGGCTTTTCTGGTTTTATTTATTTACTTATTTTAGGGTTGCCCCGACGGGAGCTTTTCTTTGCTAGTGTATCTTCTGTCTGTAAGACTTCTAGGTATACGTTTCTTCAGAGGTGTTGAGGACTGCATGTGGCTGGTGCTCTACCCTGGGACTTGTCCCTGCTGTCCCACCTGAGCTCTGACCAGCAGTAGCTATCTCATGGTCAGCTGGCCTCACTCCGGGGACCGTGGGCAGGAGTTGAACACATCCACGCAGAACAATGTGTCTCCTTGTGCATTACACCTGTGAAGACCACACTTAATCTGAAAACTCAAGGTTGTAGCGGGAACCTTCCGGTAAAAGTGGAAATTGCTGTATGTCCTCTTTTCCACGACACCGACTCCAGTCAGGCTATGAGGTGCTACTGGGTAGTCCTTGGGTGGAAAAAGTGTTGAGGGGGAAAAAAGGCATCATTTATGTGCTCTTCCAGATGAGGTACCTGGAATGAACCTTTGCCTTGTGCGTTTGGGCAGCGTGGCGTAGGTAGACCCAGGGGTTTCCTACCTGGCTCGTGCAGCGATGGGCTGTACCTGCTAGTGCAGCTGGTGTCGCTGGGAATGCGACATCAAAATACCATCGAGAACTCGTGAAAGACTAATGCGCTATTTGTGTTATTGATTTCTGGACGTTGCTGCCATTCAGGATTTTAGCGTACTGATATAAGCAAAACAAAAGCAAATCTGTGGAAAAGCAGAAATTGAACTTTCAGGCTAATGAAGCTGTGTCTGGCAAATGGGTAGCTAATCTGCTGGAAAAGGGGGAGGGTTGACTTTTAATGAGAAGTTATTAGATGTTGAATAGCTGTTAAATTGCTGTATTAATAAAATGGACAATCCTCTCTAGCTTTTTTCCTTGAAGTAGTCTATTAATTGAGAACCCCCTTTAATCCATTCTTTTAAAAATTAATTAACATTTTGAAAAATACTACTTTGACTGTAGCAACTTGATACATACTAAATTTGGGCTATGTCATGACTACTTCCTTTATGTACTTTAGTTGCAATTTATGGGTTCTGTTGATAATACCAGCCTCATACATAAGAGCTTAAGACTTCTGAGAACAAGTCTAATGGGCTGACTTTTTTTTGTTATGTTTTTTGTTATGTGTTATGAATTGGCAGCAAATAGAAAAATAGAAATGGGATGAGAAAACAGGGTCTGGTGCCTGGAGTGAGAACTTGGATATTATTTTCAGTTCAGCTACTGATTTCTGGTTTGATTGTGAGCCAGCATTTGCAGTGAATTTTGAACTAAACTATCCAAACTTAACTGTCCCTCAGACCCTTGCATTACCTGTAAAATGCAGGTAACTCTTATTGCTCAGAAGAATTGTCCTTTTCTTCATGCCATGCTGTGACCAAAGCTAAAATGTTCAAGCTCTCTGGCACCTCTACCTGCAAGACACTGTTATGCTTTCTGGATATGCCAAAATCTCCAGCTTTTGGTGACTTTCACTTTCTACCTGCCAGTTCCAGAGACTTTTAGATGCCGCCACGCTTGCAGCAGGCGAGGAGGGTGAGCTGCAGCATCTTCTCTCGCGGTCGGGCAGGTCTGGTGCTGCCCATTAGGGGCCAGCATATGTGTGTGCTCTTGATGTTGCCATCTAAGAAAGTCCAGATCCTGAATCAGGTCACTGTTTACAAAGCAGATTTATGTCAGATAAAAATACAGCTGTAATGCCCTCTAACGAAGGGCATGTCTGGCTCTTGCGAAGGCTGTGCGGCACTCCTGCTATCTGATAGCTAACACATGAAGCTGCAACAGCAAGGATGGAGACATTCTCAAGGTGTAAAACAGTGGGCCAGACCAGAGTGAGAATTCAAAAGCCAGGACAGGAAACTGCACCACTTGGTCAAAGCCTTCAGAGCTGTCCCTGAAATCCGCACTTGGCAGCATTTGACACTTTCTGCTTTGCTTCCAGGGCTGTTGTCAGGCTGAAACAAGGTTTCCATCCTATGGCACATCTAATGAAAAGGAAAATTTTGTGCCATAACCCTTTGTGGACTTGCTTTTGTAACACTTTCTTACAAAGGACACTTCAAAAAAGGAGACTCCCAAAACAGTTTGGATATTTGGTGGGGAACAGAGGAGAAAGGTTTATTTGAATGGGCCTCGGAGGTCGGGAAACAGATTTCGTTTCGTTTCGTTTTGATCCTCATTAAATTGCTTTCTTTTGCCTCATGTGCACAGAATGACCCCTTGTTTTATGACACCCTGACTTGTGAAGTTCGATGTTGTTGTTGTTGTTGTTGTTGTTGTTGTTGTTGTTGAAGGCAGTTGAAATCCAATTTACTTTGAGGAATAAAACCATATGGAATTCCACACAAGTCCTCAAGGAACATGAGAAATCCACCCTTGGGAAACCTCTCTGCTTGCCTTGTTGGGATGAAACCACAATATGGGGTCTAGGGCTGTTGAATGCTTTGTTACATCCAGAAATTCTCTGTAGGAAAGAGAGTTGTTTTCTGGAGAGGAGTCTGAGTAAAGCCAGACCTTGGCTTTTTGAAGCCAATGGCAGTGGGGAGAGGCTGTGGGAGGGATTTAGCAGCAAAACAGGTCAGAATAACAGGCCAAAGGAATTGCTTCAGAGTTTTTGTCTTGTGGATTTGACAGCTGAAAAGTTAGTTTGTTTTGTGATTCCCAAGGTAATAATGTCACTATTCTGTTCGGAGCACAACTTAATAACATCTGATAAAGTTATGCACGGCAGGATTATTTGCACAGGGTTTTAAGGATACTGCTTAAAGTGAGGGTTTGAGCATCTTTTGATCTTGACTAGCTTCTTTCCTTGTCATTTGTAGAAACGCTCAGGACATCGGTAGCCCTCGTAGAAGAGGGAGGGGTGGCTGTGCTTATCCCAAGTGTCATGAAGCCACATGCTATGGCAGGCAGCCTGGGTGGCTCTGCTATAGTCTTCATTCTGGTCACTGCATCAAGCACACCTGGATCTACCCAGACTTAAACAAACGAGGAATGTTCTTGAAGCTTCCAGGTGCTTTCCTGCAGGAAAAGGGCTATGGCAAATGGGGTGGGATGTGCGCAGAGAGCCTCTGGGTTCTCAGGGAGATTTATTAACTGTGACTAATTTCCAGGAATTATTTTATTTTCTGCAGAAATTACTGATAGCTCCAAAGTAAAGAAGAAAAAGATTTTGTTTGCATTTTATTCTTGCAGAATTGGGACTGTTATCAGAGAAATTTAATTTACTTGATCTCCCTCACTCCTTCCTCTATTAAAAAAAAAAAAAAAAAAAAAAATTGTGGGAAAAGCTGGACCCAGAAACTCCTGAATCTGCTCTGTCACTAATTCTCTTTTGGATGTTGGGCCAGATCACTGTTCTCTCTGTACCTCAATTTCCCTGCAAATGAGGGATAATGATAGTTGCCCTAGCTCCTGAGGCCAGGGCCGAGCTTTAATGCGTCTATCAAGCGCGACAACATGGCTGCGAAGAGTACAGCTGGGCTCCAGCAAGGCACTACTGCTCTTGTGGGTCTGGAGCAGCCACTCTGCTCCGTGCGTGCGTGTTCAGGTTGGGTCACTCAGTCAAATCGTGTCGTTACCTCCTTTCTTGCCAGTACCTGCATTTGTCTCCGTAGGCACTGCTCACTGTCCTTGGCTTGCGGCGAATTCATCGTTTATTATTACTTTTTTCGGAGCCCGCCGTGATGGGACTTGTGGGTTTCCGACTGGGGGTGTCCAGGCTGGCTGGAGATGCTCATGTTCCTTTTGCGGTGCCGTTTTCTTTCCCTGTTATATCACATTTTGCTTCGCAGCCAGTCTGCAAAATGATGGAAATGGCAATTGAATTGCATGTCAAGCAAAACAAACAAATGGAAGACTACACAGCTGACCCTGAGTTTGACCTAAAGAAGGGTTTCTAAGTATTATGTAGAAAAACGCCATACTCTGTGTTCAGAAAAGCTTGTACAGAAGTTAAATACGCACAAAGGTGCAGCTGGCTTCCCTCCTGGGAGTGACAGTGTCGCGCTCGGCAGTGGAACCAGCCTCCTCTGGTCCGATCCTGTCTCAGCACCTGGGTGTTCTGTTACGATTGACTTTACTGCAGGTGTCCATGCCTTGAGGGGTGTGAAGGTTTCTCTGCGCTGTGGGAAACCTGAAGATGGATTTTCCTCCTGTGGCAGGAAAGTGTCAGGGCTGTTGAGAAGGTGGGTTGAAGAGAAGGAATTGAAGAGGTGATTAAAAAAAAAAAAAAATTAGCAAGAAGGTGAAACCAAATGTGTGTGGTGGTTTGGTTTGGTTTTTTCTTTTTTTTTAAATAGCACTTTAAATGCTTTGCAAGCATCGGTTGTGGATGGTTTTTAGATTTCATTTCTAGAGTTTGCTTGCAGTGAAGGTATCCATATAATTTGACTTTTTTTTTCCCTTCTAATACCATATGGCAGGGCATGCTACATTTTGTGTCTTTTGTCTCTCCAGCCTGTACCTGGCTGCAGAATAAGTGTTCAGTTTGCCTCATGCATTGTGCCTATATAGCAGACTCTGCAATTCTACTTCTTTGCCATGAAAACTTGGTTATTTAGGAAAAAAAAAAAAAGGCACCAATAAATAGTGGGGTTTTTTTCCAAGTTTCTAACTAAACTAATAAATCAAGATCTTATGGGAGTTTGGGGGTTACAGTGGGGATGCTGATGTCTTGGGCAGATTGCAATTTAACTGCACTGTAAGATCGTAAGGTTTTGATTTTTTTTTTTTTTTTTTAAGGAGAGAATTATCTCTGCATGGTAGCTGCTTTTCCTCTGCTTATGCTCTTGGAAGGTGAATGTGGTCTGATGGATTCATCCATGTGCCTTTCTCCTTCCCAAGTCCTGGATTTGGTTTCCAGCTCCAGCTATATTTTAAATGATTATAGCATGTCCCTTGGGTTTTTTTTTAAGGGGTGGTGGTGGGAGGGTGTTGGGTTTTCCCAGAGGAGGTGGAAGTTGGGGATGTGGATTAACACTTGGCAGTATCCCTGGGGTGTCTCGTTGCCTGAGCCGCCCATCGTGTCCTAGTGTGGAGGAAGCATGTGAGACACCCCCAGCTGCAAATGGGCTCTTTAACCTGGTGTAGAGAAGTAAAAATGGAGCTTCAGGCCTTCATCTTGCTTCAGGGCTTCTCATCTCGCCCAACACAATAGTCACAGCAGCTTCCAGAGTGACGGCACTGGTCCTGGGCTTGTCACCCCTGGGGATGGCTGGGCAGTAGCGTAGGAAAATGTTGGCAGCCAGCAGCGCTCCAGCAATGAATCACTCCGTTGTTAGCGGGAGAATTAGCACCAGGGATTGTCGTCGTCATTATACAAACTCTGTGGGAAATATGCTGGGATGTATATACCCCAGGATGTGTAATGGAAAAATTAACTCTTCTAGCATTGGGTTTAGGCTGCTCGGGCAAGTTTTGGGTCTTAATAGTTATATGAACCAATATAGGAAAAGCTGGCTTCTTTTAGAGCTTTAAAACCACTTCAGCCTCAGTTGTTTTGCAAATGTGTGCTCTCTTCTGGGAAGGCAGAGGCAGATGTTAGCCTCCTCCGGGGAGGACATTCTCCTACTTCCAGAAGGTTCCTGATTTAATCCTTCACATGATTGAATGGTGTCTCCTCTTCCAGCAGCACATGGAAATGTTTCTGTCCTTGGTCAGAACTGCCATGACTCCATTCAGTCCTTACCACTAGCAATGCAGTGGTGTTTCTTCTTCCTGGAAGAAGTTACCCCAGGTCCTGGAAAAACCTGCAAAGGTCCCGAGATTTACGGAGGTGCAGCAGTGGCCCCAGCGCAGCAGCTCTGGCCCCATCAGCAGCTCCAGCCCCACGGTGGCTCCCCACAGAGGAGCCTGGAGTTACCTGTCCCATGGCCCTTGAGCTGGAGACTCTTGAAGTGACTTCAAGAAAGAAAAGAAACTTTACTCTTCTTTTAGACTTCTTAAAAAGCTGAGGGACAAGCAACAGAAATTAGCCAGCAATTTGTTACCCTGGCCAAAGAAGAAACTCCGCCGGTCTGGCATGTAGTTCAGTTTGGCCTCCTCTGCCTCAGCTTGTGATCTGCTTTAGCTGAAAACACCCTGGAAACCTATAAATTATGTAGGTGTTATTAGAGGCTGGGAGTTCCGTGTTGTGGTTAGCATTAAGGATGATTTGCAAAAGCAGTAAGATCTGATGGTTTAAAAACACTGCATCGCTCTGTATGTGGGAATGGTAGAGGGAAGGAAAGAAGCCAGCCCAAAATGTGCTGAATAATGAACTGAAAATGGTTATTGATTATCCGTGCACCTTCATTATCCTGCTGCAATCTGAGAGCAGCTAGCCATTCTTTTTTCTTTATTAAAAAAACCCCAACTTTCAAGGGCACTTATGAAATATTTAGTGTAATTATTTCCGAGTTCGAAACTCCAAAGAAATTACACAGCCAAAGAAACCTTGTTAATCTGTTGGTGTTACGGATGAAAGAAGCAACAGAGATATTAAATGTTTACTACTCTTGTGCAAAATAGTCTCTTACTTTCAATCTCAATTGCAACATTATTCATCAACCTTTACTTCTGCGTTTGTCTTGCTTGCCATACAAGAATTTTAGGTGTCATTACAAGTTGCTTCTGATGGAGTAGGACATGCTTTCTCTATCCCTATTTTGCCTTTAGGCAAGGCAAATCTCAGCCTAATGAAGCCAGTGTGAAGTATTACAGTGCTGTAACACTGACTTTGCAATCATACAGTGTTTTCCTCCATGAAATAGTCTTTTTAAGCCAGCTATGAATGTTCATTCCCTTTTCCACATATTTGTGTAAGTAAGGTAATAAAATGTTATTTCCATCTAGACTGTAACTATTGAAAAAGTGGAGTAGCTGTTGATGTCTCCTTTCAGTTTGATAGCGAGTTACTGAGGAAGCAATCCAGAGTCTGTCCACTGTTGACTCAAATCCCAAAACAGCATTTTTGTGTCTCAAAAACAGATTTAGTGGATCTGCAGGTATTTGGAAATTAAAACTCAAAATAGCCCATTTCACTATTTCTCAAGGTTATAATTTGGAAAAGATGAGTGCAAAGGCCCATGACTAAACTATGAAATGGGGAATGACTGGTGTGGTTTCCATTCTGCAGGAGGTGAGATAAGGCTGCAATGGGTTTTGGACTGAGTGGCTGTCAACTGCCTTATGCTGTTGGCAAATACTGTGCTGGGGTATAGGAGCAACATAGGGAAGACATGAAGTTATCCTCATTATTCAGGACTGCTGTGGCTCACACTCGTCTTAGAGGAGAGGATCGGTGGGAGAAGGGGTGAAGATGACAGACAGGGGAGAGAGGCATCACTTGAGCCTTTGAACATGAAAAAGAG
Source organism: Phaethon lepturus (assembly GCF_000687285.1). Taxonomy (NCBI): domain Eukaryota; kingdom Metazoa; phylum Chordata; class Aves; order Phaethontiformes; family Phaethontidae; genus Phaethon; species Phaethon lepturus. The sequence continues at coordinate 73,124 of NW_010555432.1, read as the reverse complement.
GAATTGCAGAAGAAAATAGTTAATGAACCATTTGCTGCCTCTCCTGAGATTAGCACAAGAAGAGAGGCTTGAACTGTAGTGAGGATAACTGAAATTAGACAGCAAAAGCCTCTTACATCTGTAAGCAATCTGGAGATTCCAAGATTCCTTGTTTCTGCAGCTTGAAGTGTTTTTCTTCATTCCTAATTTTTTTTTTTTTTTTTTAACATAAATAGTCCTGTTTCCTGAGCAGTTTTTAGCTGTAAGGCCATTTGTTTGCAAAGCAAGTCTGAGTGTGGTAGGTCTGGGCTGGGTTTGTGCTCAGCTGGATGCCTGAGGACCCTCTGGGTGACTGGTCACCAGCGGTTTGCAGAGCTCTTGCACCTCTCAGCCTCACTGCTCTCAGCATTTCTTACCCTCAATTTCTTATTTTCATGCTTAGTAACTGGTAAGATTAAACAGTGGGAGCTCTCATGACTTCCTGCTCTTGTCATTGTAATAAAAAAGGAAAAAATGGAGGATATTGAACAGTTTTAATGTGATTTCCCGTGCAGCAACTAATGGAGGGATTGAGAAGAGGGATGGTGTGGATCCTGTCTTGAGTTAGACAGGTGAGGTCATCCCTTGACTCTCATTCACCCTCGGGCTGTCTCCTTATCCTGTGCCCCACTGCTGCCAGCATTTTGGTATGAGCTAGGGGAAAGGGTTGTTCATGGGACATTAAGAGCATGGTTGGGTTTGTTGTTGGCTTTTTACTACGTAATCCATGTAAAGCCTTGACCAAGCAGTAGGGACTGCACCAAGCGCACTTCCGCTCGCTCTCCTGAATTTCCTCAGGAAGAGAGATTGTAGCACCTAGAGATGTGAAGTGTAAATGCAATAGTCTCCCAGGGAGGCTACCTTAGAAATTAGATATACTTGTTTTTTCTTAAACTTGGCCAGCGTCCCATCTCCCTGCCACTGCTGCCCACAGAGCACGCAGACTTCTGTGTGGCAGCGGCCTTCAGCTAATGGATGTGCCACAAATGAAAGTAAAATGCTGCCCATTGCTCTATGCCTGTAGCATTGCATAGATTTTTCTTTACAGTAGTTTACCCAGCCCCAGGCAATTTTCAGTCTGTTTTCAGGCAACACGCTGCACTTACCACATTGTCAAAGCTGCTTTTATTATTGTTGCTCTCTGTGTGTATATATATGTGTCTATATATAAAATATATATTACACATGTATTTATAAGCGCGTGTGTAATGTCTGCCTATTTTCAGCATGTAACTCAGAGAGAGCTGGACTAAGAGCAACCCATTGAAAGCACGATCTGCCCTGTTCCTTTAGCTCAGCTGAGCAGAGGAGTCTGGCTCTGCGGTGAGGCCACGGGACGCTGGGTTTTGTGGCTGCTCTGTTCGTACAGACTACTTGGAAACTTTTAACCTTTCATTTCAGATGCTTTCTTTTTAATATTCATCTTTATCCCCAGCATCAGCAAAAGGATTAGAGGCTGGTTTGTCTTCCCCTCTGAACTCATCTGTGACTTCAGTGTGCCTATTAGTTCTTTTAATGGCTTCTTTATTAGTTCATTACTGCATATCCTCCAGGCATGGCAGGACTTGAAGTTAATTTTCCAGCCAAAGTTCAGCTGACGGACTTCACCTGGTCCCCTTGAAGTCAGCATGTGAGCAGAGAGGGCTGGCACCGCAGCATCACTTACAAAGCAGGAGGAAGAAAGTGAAGTTTTCCTCTCCCCAAATGTTAAAGGAGAAATAGGAGTGGAAAGTACAAAGAAACAGTACAATATCCTGGAATATTTAAGGAGAAAAAGGTGTGTGTGTGTGTGCATGCACTTTAGTGTGGTGTGATTATTTCCTCCCTACCCCCTATCCCCCCCACCTTTTTCCCTCTCATTGCTTCAAGCTAGTATTTGGCTGCCCAGTGGACTATAACAAGATTTAATAGCTCCAGTGTAGCTATATTGCATTTGGACTGATTCCATCCTTCTCTTGTAATACACATCTGCTTTACAATGAGCTCTTAAATTCTATAAGTGACGTCAAATTGTATCTAATAATGGAAAAAAGATCAAGTACTATAAATGCGACTTGTTTGCTTGCTGTGTCTGTCTTCTCAAGCAGTGTTTTACCCTCAGCCCATTGCAGTGCTACCTGCATGTGAGGTATCTTTGAGTTTGCCAAGGGTTTACACCTGAGGAAAACTGTTTTCCGTGCATGCTTGCATTTTCCTCTTCCTCTTCCTCCCCGCTTCCTTCCTCTCCGATTGTATTGTAGGCTGTGGCCACACTGGGTGGAGGCAGGCGCAGGGAGCTCCCCCGGCTCAGCAGCCAACCTCGGCCGTCTGCTGCGGCTGCTCCAGCGCTGGGAGGACTGTATCGTGGCTTTGCAATGTGGGGAAGTGTTCTTTAGCTGCTGATTTCACTGTCAGGTGTGATCTAAGCTCAGTCATGGAACTTGGATGTGTAAGCATCTGCATAAAAACTTCTATTTGAAAAAGATGCGACAGGTTAGATGTACGATTGCAAAGAACATTGCTTACTGACACAGTAGCCTGTAAGCAGTTAGCATGTGAACTGTGCACTTTTAAGGAGCTTTAACTTTTGGTTTAATTTTTTTTTTTTCCAAATCCTGATGAGTTTTTAAATCTGCTTAGCTGTCAGTCGGTAGGTACAACTATGAACACTGAAAACTGCTGATTTTAAAAAGCTCGTTCTGTCTTTTCAGTTTATCGCACACACGCGAGTGTGAGAGAGAGACAGTTTTGAGTGTAGCATTGAGTGTAGCATTGAGTGTTATGGCAAGCAAGGTAGCCACAAAGTTACTGAATAGAAATGTTGGGTTTTTTACTTTTCTATATGAATGTTGCTTGAAATGCTCCCATTGCCTGTGCAGGAGAGATTACTTTGGTGGGTTAGGAGGAGAGTAGTGGTAAAATAGGAGCACTCAATAGCCATCTGCTTGGAAAGCCCTCATAAATTGCATTCTCCCCTTGACCTTTATGTAGTGGTAGTCAATCATGTGATTGGAGGAGACTGTTGTGCTCCAGCCAATATTGCGCTAAGCGTCATTTATTCACAAAACAAGATCTTCTCTGTCCCATGGTGCTGCCTGATGAGACGGCAGTGGGATGTGGGCAGAACAATTATGAGGATGCACAATGGATCGCGGGATGTGTGCATTGCAGCCCTTGCCAAAGGTCAGGTAAGCGAGGCTGGCGAGCAAGGGTTTAGGATGGTTCAACAATGATGTTTTGCAGCTGCTGGTGGAGAGGTTCTCCTGAGAGGCAGGAACACTGTGGACAAACAGGATCAGAGTGACAGATAAAGGGAACGGTCTTTGCAGCAGTGATAATTCTGGATAGATAAAGCTGAGCAAGACTGCTCTTGGGCCAGGAGGCAGAGTGCCGCATTAATCTTGGTGTGAGTGTTGAGGCTGCCTTTAAAAATGCTGACTTAGGTCCGAGGAATCTGTTTCATATTTATGCTGCTGCTTGTAATGGCATAAATAAATCCAAGCGCAATATGTATGCAGAACTTCCAGTTGTGGGAGGGCACTGTACCCTTCTTCAGGGAACCCTGCAGGAGAGGGAAGGTGGCCGGGCTGCAGAGCCTGGTGTTGCTTCCCAAAGTCCAAGTGTCTGATACAATTGGGACCAATGCTAGCATCTCTCTGCTATTGCTTTGTTCAAGGAGGCATCTTCTTGGGGGATAAAAGATATGCAGAGAACCTAAAGAAAGTCTTTAGGGAGGTAGGTGAGGGCTCCAGAAAATGCCTTTGCTTGTCCTTTTGCCATTGCATGTTTGGCTTGGTTTTCTTACAGCTGTTTCTGTTAATTATCTTTCATTTCTCGGTTATGTGAAAATATTGCAAGGAAAATTGCTCAATAGCTGAGTCGAGGGCATCTATCTTTAGCTCACGAGTGTGATCTTTCGTAGCAGACGCTTTCTTAACTTCAAAAAGCAGCACAGCCCTGAACAGGCAGTGGTTGGTAAGAACCTGAGACTGCAGTCCTGGGGCTGGTACCTGCCTCTGCCACTGGTTGCTGTGTGACCCTCTGCCGTGGGTTCTTCCTTTCTAGGGTGAGTCTTTTAACTTGAAAATAGTGTGAAGTGAACCTCCTGTGTAAGGCTAGAAAAAGCTCATTATAGTTGCTCTCTGCATCTAGGGCTTTTTCTTCCCTGTTGAAAATGGGAAGTAGCAGCTGTGGCACGGGCTGGGTTGTTGCTGCCATGGCATAGCTCGTTCCAGCCCTAAAAAGCCTGTGCTCAGCAGCCTGGACATGGAAGACATGAGCTGGTCAAAAATTGGTTGTTGAGGTGACAGCTAGGAGAGCTGTAACAGCACAGCCGGGAACAGGGCGGTAACAGCCCTTTTGTAGCCTGAACCCACCGACGTGAGTGGTTCTTCTTCACTGGACCCAACTGACACATCGAGAAGCTGGAATTTTTGCTGTAATACTCAGTCTCCATACCCTTCAGGGCCAGCCTGTCAAGCCTGGCCAGGGTTTGGCCTCCAGGACTCCGATAGCACAGTTTAAATACCCTTCATGCACTAACTCTTACTTCTTAATTACAAGCTGGCAGTTGTCATCAGTCCTCTGCTACCTCGTTCAGTAACAGGGAGGCTGGCCCTGATGCTCCCAAAGTGACAACCCCAAACACCAAGGTCATGGGCTAAATGGAGAGATTTTGCTCTGTCTCTTGATCTGTTCAGCTTCTGCAGATCCCAGTAAATCCTCCCCCTTCCCCCCCCTTAAGGAAAGAGCATTTTCTTAAAAAGTTTGTTATTGTTGCGGGGGAAACTGTTAAAATCAGAAGTCAATGCAGCACACTGTGTGTTAGCCTTCAGACAGCCTGAAGCAGTAGCTCAGATGTGGACCTGACTCATCGCAGCAGGATATTGACTCTGGAGGGTAATTATTGTGCTTTGAGAACCTGATTTTAAAATAATTGAGGTATAAAATTATGTGCCTGGCTTTCACAGTTACTACAGCTCTGTGTATAAATTGAATAACGGCCTGTACCAATGTGCCACTTGGCTATAGCAGAAATAGCATCGAGTCTGGAAGTGTCCTGCGTCACCATTGTTTTCCTCTTGCTGAGAGAAGCCGGGTGCAAGCTGAGTTTTGCAAACTGCCTTGGGCTGCCGCTGGTCCTTGTGCGGCCGCGGGCGTTTGGCAAATGTGTAAAAAGCCTGGCTTGGTGCTCAGCGGCTGGACAGCTGAAATCCAGCCCGCCATCGAAATGCTGGCTGCCTGCTAATCCCGGAACGTTGAGCATGTTCAAACACCTCTGGCTGTTTGTAGCAATAGGCTGGATGCAGGTAGATGCCGGGGACACAGCTGGTGTTTTGACACCCGTTTTCCAAAGCAGGGTCATGGCTCCCTTGCTTCCAGAAGGGCTTTCTCTCCTCTCCGTAGCAGCTGTCATGTCTGCAGTCAAACTTCTGTGGTTTTTTTGGACAATACAGTAAGCGGTCTTGGTGAGCTTTGATTCTCTCTGACGGCCCAAGACTTTGAAAGACTGTCTTCAGTGAGTTGTCTGAAAGCGTATTTTTTGTCACCTCTGTCCCACCTGGCATGGTGTTCCCCAAGATCTGGATCTGGTGAAACCCCATGGTTATCTTTCATGGTTTGCTACCTGAGCTTCACTGCTCTTAGAAGGCTTAGGGCAGGTTATTTTCAGCTCATTAGGCTGAAAAGGTACCTTGATAATTTTGTTTAACCAGCCTAGCTTTAAAAAAAAAAAAAAAAAAAAAGGGCAAGCAAGTCAGGTTTGCTCTCTTTGTGTCCCCTTCAGGGTCAGGCTGCCGATGCCATGTGCTTTTTCTTGCTGGCCCGCTGGGTTTGAGGTTGCAGTGTGGTTCTGGCTATTGCTCAGTATGTTTCCAGGGTTGTTTTCTACCCAACTTTCAGGGACCAGCTGCAGTAGCTGAAGTGGGCAGCTGCTGGAGAAGTTTTTGGGAGCATCACAGAATTATTAAGGTTGGAAAGGACCTTTAAGATTGTGAAGTCCAACCATCAATGGGAGCATCACAGAATTATTAAGGTTGGAAAGGACCTTTAAGATTGTGAAGTCCAACCATCAACGCAACACCACCATGCCCACTAATCCATGTCCTGGAGTGCCACGTCCACATGTTTCTTTTAATGCTTCCAGTGATGGTGACTCCCACCACCTCCCTGGGCAGCCTGTTCCAGTGTTTGACCACTCTCTCGGTGAAGAAACGTTTCCTAATATCCAATCTAAACCTCCCCTGGCGCAACTTGAGGCCATTTCCTCTCATCCTATCGCTGGTTACCCGGGAGAAGAGGCCAACACCCTCGTCGCAAAAACCCCCTTTCCGGTCAGTCGTAGAGAGCGATGAGGTCTCCTCTCAGCCTCCTCTTCTCCAGACTGAACACCCCCAGTTCCCTCAGCCGCTCCTCATCAGACTTGTGCTCCAGACCCCTCACCAGCTCCGTTGCCCTTCTCTGGACACGCTCCAGCACCTCAACGTCCTTCTTGTAGTGAGGGGCCCAACACTGAACACAGGGTTTGAGGTGCAGCCAATGAGCACATCATCGGGACCTGCTGCTGCCTGGGGACTTGCAGGCTGAGCCGAAACACTGCTTTTAAACACTGACTGCAGGGAAGCAAAAACCTGAAGGGGGACTTTACAGTGAAACCTCGGCTCTTGTAAAAGCCACGCAGGAAGCTGGACTGGGAGCCACTGCTGCGGCCAGACATGCTCCACACGCTGGGTGCTTCGAGGCAGCTGCTGGGGGCTGCTGCTGTGCCTGTGTGGGGCCAAAATGGTTGGGTTTTTTAGTCTGTAGTAGAATAAGCCCTCTTGTGTCATGACCATCTGAATTATTACCTGCCTAGCACTTCATTATAAACACATTTTTTACATCTTGGTACTGATTTCCTGCCATTTTATTGCTTTTAATGTTCTATTTGTTGTTTTATTAATCTCTTCCAATCAATAGAAATATCCTGGTTTTAGCAAGCAGCCAAGGCAGATGTGACTGATGTCCTTATGGTGGGAGCAGAATTGCTTTCAGAGCATTTGGGGAGTGGCGGGGGGGGGGAGCTTTTAAATCTAATTTCCAAAGATCTCTAAAGTATAACAGACTGCTCAAGACATGTTGCTGAGTCTCCAGTTGCCATTAGCTGAAAGAGTTGGGATCCTAGTGTTGTACCAATGCAGATCCAGGGCCGGTGCTTGAGATCCATCCTCTGGTGATTACTGTTGTTCGTTGCCATTTCACTAATTAAAAAACACCTAATGAGATTATCCCCACCTGTTCTGGAGAATTAGTTTGAGGGAGGAAATCCTGCATGTGCACATGGATGCACACAATTGTGTGCATAGGCACGGCAGTGTCGGGAAGCGCAGTCTTCCCGGAATTATTCTCTACAGGGTTTGCCATGGCAAAGATGATTATTTTTTTTTTAATTCCTCCCGCCCTCCACACACAGATTGCTCTGACAACAATAAAATGAAGCAGAGAGTTGAATTTGAAAATAAGTTGTTTAGATGATGCAGCACCAGACGGATAGCTATTCCTGAAGAGTCAGTCCAGGAAGGATTTGCTTTACTGCCAAATTAAAATCGCGGCAATCAGACGAAAGCAAGGTAACAGCATGGCGGCGCGGCGGCTGCATGCGTGGGTCGGGCAAACCCTTCGGCTGCGATGTGGCAAGCAGTGCCCCTGCGTAAATTCAGCAGCGGGTCAGGTCTGATGCAAGACAGATGTTGCAGTGCCCTTTGAGTCCTACGCAGATTAGAAGTCGGTAGACCTGGGTTATAAATACTGGATTTTGTCCCTGGTTACTCTGTGACCATGGGCATGTGTTTTAACCTCTCTATACCTTGTAAAAGGTTGATGAAGTGGTGTGCAAACACTGAGTAGCGCTGAGACCTGTTGATAGCAGTGTGGTTTCCTGGTTCCCAGCCACAGTTTAATCCACTAGATAAGTTGGGGGTTTTTTGTTCTGGCTTTTTTTCCCCAGGCGTAGCGCTTGGGGCAGTTTTTGCTCCAGCAGCTGTATCCGAAGACTTTCAATAAGCAGGCAGAAGCAGAAAGGTGGATTTTGGTGGTGAGACAGAACCAGGCGAGTGATTTGT